>NC_068389.1:20580146-20880146 GCF_023724105.1 Carassius gibelio | reverse complement strand
TCACAGTGGTATCACAGAAATCAGAAACGAGCACCCAAACCATTACAACAATAACAACAACAGAGACGACCCAAAAACAAAATTTTCAAGGCATCAGAAAGGAAGTGAGCGCTGATGAGTTGCTGCAGTCCAAAGTCATTGATGAGAAAATGTACAAAGACCTAACTTCCGGAAAAGTCACAGTTGATCATGTAAGTGAAATGGACTCTGTGCGAAAATACTTGAAAGGAACAAATAGCATCGCTGGTGTATTTGTGCAGTCTACCAAACAAACCATGAACATCTTTGAAGCCAAAAATAAGGGACTTCTGACACCTGGAACATCTCTGGTTTTGCTTGAGGCCCAGGCTGCCACTGGCTTTATGATTGACCCAGTGAAGAATAAAAAACTGTCAGTAGAACAGGCAGTGGCTGAAGGACTTGTTGGGGCAGATTTGAAAAACAAACTGCTCTCTGCAGAACGGGCGGTCACTGGTTACACAGACCCTTACACAGGGAACATAATCTCCTTGTTCCAGGCCTTGAAAAAAGATCTGATCGTCAAGGACCACGGTATTCGTCTGTTAGAGGCTCAGATCGCCACCGGGGGCATCATTGATCCTGTGCACAGCCACCGTGTTCCTGTGGAGGTGGCTTACCAAAGAGGGTACTTTGATGAGGAGATGAACAAGATCCTATCCGATCCAGATGATGACACCAAAGGTTTCTTTGATCCCAACACACAAGAGAACCTCACATACTTGCAACTTGTGGAGCGGTGTGTTAGAGACCCCAACACTGGCCTGAGCCTCCTCGTGATTGCGAAAAAGGGTGAGTTCTACTTCTTCATTGATGAACATACAAAGAATATCCTTAAATCTACAAGCACAAAGAAAGCGGGAGGTAAATTCCAAGGACAGCTGGTGACACTCTGGGATCTGCTGCACTCAAATTACATTTCTGAGGAAAAGAGGAGAGAACTGGTGCAGCGGTTTAAATCAGGAACAATAACTATAGAACAGTTTTTAGAAATAGTTCTCACAGTGGTATCACAGAAATCAGAAACGAGCACCCAAATCATTACAACAATAACAACAACAGAGACGACCCAAAAACAAAATTTTCAAGGCATCAGAAAGGAAGTGAGCGCTGATGAGTTGCTGCAGTCCAAAGTCATTGATGAGAAAATGTACAAAGACCTAACTTCCGGAAAAGTCACAGTTGATCGTGTAAGTGAAATGGACTCTGTGCGAAAATACTTGAAAGGAACAAATAGCATCGCTGGTGTATTTGTGCAGTCTACCAAACAAACCATGAACATCTTCGAAGCCAAAAATAAGGGACTTCTGACACCTGGAACATCTCTGGTTTTGCTTGAGGCCCAGGCTGCCACTGGCTTTATGATTGACCCAGTGAAGAATAAAAAGCTGTCAGTAGAACAGGCAGTGGCTGAAGGACTTGTTGGGGCAGATTTGAAAAACAAACTGCTCTCTGCAGAACGGGCGGTCACTGGTTACACGGACCCTTACACAGGGAACATAATCTCCTTGTTCCAGGCCTTGAAAAAAGATCTGATCGTCAAGGACCATGGTATTCGTCTGTTAGAGGCTCAGATCGCCACCGGGGGCATCATTGATCCTGTGCACAGCCACCGTGTTCCTGTGGAGGTGGCTTACCAAAGAGGGTACTTTGATGAGCAGATGAACAAGATCCTATCCGATCCAGATGATGACACCAAAGGTTTCTTTGATCCCAACACACAAGAGAACCTCACATACTTGCAACTTGTGGAGCGGTGTGTTAGAGACCCCAACACTGGCCTGAGCCTCCTCGTGATTGCGAAAAAGGGTGAGTTCTACTTCTTCATTGATGAACATACAAAGAATATCCTTAAATCTACAAGCACAAAGAAAGCGGGAGGTAAATTCCAAGGACAGCTGGTGACACTCTGGGATCTGCTGCACTCAAATTACATTTCTGAGGAAAAGAGGAGAGAACTGGTGCAGCGGTTTAAATCAGGAACAATAACTATAGAACAGTTTTTAGAAATAGTTCTTACAGTGGTATCACAGAAATCAGAAACGAGCACCCAAATCATTACAACAATAACAACAACAGAGACGACCCAAAAACAAAATTTTCAAGGCATCAGAAAGGAAGTGAGCGCTGATGAGTTGCTGCAGTCCAAAGTCATTGATGAGAAAATGTACAAAGACCTAACTTCCGGAAAAGTCACAGTTGATCATGTAAGTGAAATGGACTCTGTGCGAAAATACTTGAAAGGAACAAATAGCATCGCTGGTGTATTTGTGCAGTCTACCAAACAAACCATGAACATCTTCGAAGCCAAAAATAAGGGACTTCTGACACCTGGAACATCTCTGGTTTTGCTTGAGGCACAGGCTGCCACTGGCTTTATGATTGACCCAGTGAAGAATAAAAAGCTGTCAGTAGAACAGGCAGTGGCTGAAGGACTTGTTGGGGCAGATTTGAAAAACAAACTGCTCTCTGCAGAACGGGCGGTCACTGGTTACACGGACCCTTACACAGGGAACATAATCTCCTTGTTCCAGGCCTTGAAAAAAGATCTGATCGTCAAGGACCACGGTATTCGTCTGTTAGAGGCTCAGATCGCCACCGGGGGCATCATTGATCCTGTGCACAGCCACCGTGTTCCTGTGGAGGTGGCTTACCAAAGAGGGTACTTTGATGAGGAGATGAACAAGATCCTATCCGATCCAGATGATGACACCAAAGGTTTCTTTGATCCCAACACACAAGAGAACCTCACATACTTGCAACTTGTGGAGCGGTGTGTTAGAGACCCCAACACTGGCCTGAGCCTCCTTGTGATTGCGAAAAAGGGTGAGTTCTACTTCTTCATTGATGAACATACAAAGAATATCCTTAAATCTACAAGCACAAAGAAAGCGGGAGGTAAATTCCAAGGACAGCTGGTGACACTCTGGGATCTGCTGCACTCAAATTACATTTCTGAGGAAAAGAGGAGAGAACTGGTGCAGCGGTTTAAATCAGGAACAATAACTATAGAACAGTTTTTAGAAATAGTTCTCACAGTGGTATCACAGAAATCAGAAACGAGCACCCAAACCATTACAACAATAACAACAACAGAGACGACCCAAAAACAAAATTTTCAAGGCATCAGAAAGGAAGTGAGCGCTGATGAGTTGCTGCAGTCCAAAGTCATTGATGAGAAAATGTACAAAGACCTAACTTCCGGAAAAGTCACAGTTGATCATGTAAGTGAAATGGACTCTGTGCGAAAATACTTGAAAGGAACAAATAGCATCGCTGGTGTATTTGTGCAGTCTACCAAACAAACCATGAAAATCTTCGAAGCCAAAAATAAGGGACTTCTGACACCTGGAACATCTCTGGTTTTGCTTGAGGCCCAGGCTGCCACTGGCTTTATGATTGACCCAGTGAAGAATAAAAAGCTGTCAGTAGAACAGGCAGTGGCTGAAGGACTTGTTGGGGCAGATTTGAAAAACAAACTGCTCTCTGCAGAACGGGCGGTCACTGGTTACACAGACCCTTACACAGGGAACATAATCTCCTTGTTCCAGGCCTTGAAAAAAGATCTGATCGTCAAGGACCACGGTATTCGTCTGTTAGAGGCTCAGATCGCCACCGGGGGCATCATTGATCCTGTGCACAGCCACCGTGTTCCTGTGGAGGTGGCTTACCAAAGAGGGTACTTTGATGAGGAGATGAACAAGATCCTATCCGATCCAGATGATGACACCAAAGGTTTCTTTGATCCCAACACACAAGAGAACCTCACATACTTGCAACTTGTGGAGCGGTGTGTTAGAGACCCCAACACTGGCCTTAGTCTGCTTGCTTTAAAAAAGTAGATTTAAGATTGGATTCAAAATGCCATGCAATATATTCTAACTTCTTTATCCACAATCATTATGTTCTATTTCCACTTAAGCCAAATACAAATCTGTATGTGTGTATTATTTAACATTCATTTTCTGTGTGCATTGCTTACATTATTATAAAATACATTTTAAACTGAAATGTAGAAGCATAAGTAAAAGCGCAAATTAAATTTCGTATTTCATCTTTTTAACTCAAGCCCTCTTGCTACTGTGTTCAAAACAATTGAAATAAACACACAGTTGCAATATGTCAATGTATTTGGTCATTTTCAAGTCAGTAATCAGTATTCTCTTTTATTCTAAATACTGTTTTGTTAAACATGGCGTTTACATTGTGATAAAGTCAACATTCAACATTTATTGCATACCAGGACATAAACAAGAGGAAACTTGTTTCAGATTAGGGTAGAAAAGATAAACAAATATTTTTGGAAAAATTGTACTTGAAAATCTGACAAAGTTGCCTTATCATTTATAAACAATTCCCAAAAAGAGAGAGAGAAATTACATTTTGTACACTTTAAAAATAAATGAATTCAATTTAAGAGTTCCTGCAATATACATATTCAGACTAATTTGTCCAGTAGCTGAATGTCTTCTCCACCATGATATACTCTTTAGAGATGACCGGGCAGATACCGTCAAGAAGACATTCAAGTACTTCAGTGCAATTGACTGTCTCATTAATGACCTGTGAAACATCAAAAATGGTTCCCGAACATCCTTACCGATCTACTGAATAGTAAGAAAATACATGCACTTTCTATCTTTTGGCGGGTACCGTATGTACAGTATATGCACAGCTACATCATTGCCTGAGTGCAGATGAAGTGATTTTAGTACCACTGAGGTTCAGGATGCAGAACAAATCAGCTTCACCACCATGTGCAAGATTTCCCATGGCAATCTCCGTGTCTTCTTCTGAAAATGGCTGGTTGGCCAAATCAAGCTCCCTGAGGGTGCTGTTCCATTCGTGGGCAAGCATGTGTATTCCTTTCTTGGATGCTACGATCTTGCTGTTGAAGTACAAGCCCCAGATATTATTCATAGTTATCCTTCCATACTATACAACAGGTGCATCTCAATAAATTAAAATGTTGTGGAAAAAGTTCATTCAACTCAAATTGTGAAACTCGTGTATTAAAAAAATGCAATGCACATAGACTTAAGTAGTTTAAGTCTTTGGTTCTTTTAATTGTTATGTTTTTTGCTCATATTTAACAAAAACCCACCAATCTAATCAATTATAATACTTTATAAGACGAATAAAAAACATTTTTAGTAAATTGATGGTCTTCAGGAAAGTATGTTCATTTACTGTAAATGTACTCAATACTTAGTAGGGGCTCCTTTTCCTTTAATTACTGCCTCAATTCGGCGTGGCATGGAGTTGATAAGTTTGTGGCACTGCTGAGGTGGTATGGAAGCCCAGGTTTCTTTGACTGTGGCCTTCAGCTCATCTGCATTTTTTGGTCTCTTTGGTTTCATTTTACTATTGACAATACCTCATAGATTCTCTCTGGGGTTCAGGTCTGGTGAGTTTGCTGACCAACACCATGGTCATTTAACCAACTTTTGGTGCTTTTGGCAGTGTGGGCAGGTGCCAAATCCTGCCGGAAAATTAAATCAGCATCTTCAAAAAGCTGGTCAGCAGAAGGAAGCATGAAGTGCTTAAAAATGTATTGGTAAATGGGTGCAGTGTCATTGGTTTAAAAAAAAAAAACACAATGGACCAACACCAGCAGATGACATTGCACCCCAAGGCATTACAGACTGTGGAAACTTAACACTGGACCTCAAGCAACTTGGGCTATGAGCTTCTTCACCCTTGCTCCAGACTCTAGGACCTTGGTTTCCAAATGAAATACAAAACATGTTCTCATCTGAAAAGAGGACTTCAGACCACTGGGCAACAGTCCAGTTCTTCTTCTCTTTAGCCCATGTAAGACGCCTCTGATGTTGTCTGTGGTTCAGCAAATTCTATGTGTGGTGGCTCTCGATACCTTGATCCCAGCCTCAGTCCATTCCTTGTGAAGTTCACTCAAATTCTTCAATCGATTTTGCTTGACAATCCTCATAAGGCTATGGTTCTCTCTGTTGGTTTTGCATCTTTTTCTTCCACACTTTTTCCTTCCACTCAACTTTCTGTTAACATGCTTGGATACATCACTCTGTGAACAACCATCTTCTCTGGCAATGAATGTTTGTGGCTTACCCTCCTTGTGAAGGGTGTCAATAATTGTCTTCTGGAGAACTGTCAGATCAGCAGTCTTCCCCATGATTGTGTAGTCTAGTGAACCAAACTGAGAGACCATTTTGAAGGCTCTGGAAACTTTTGCAGGTGTTTTGAGTTGATCAGCCGATTGGCATGTCACCATATTCTAATTTGTTAAGATAGTGAATTGGTGTTTTTTTTTTTTTTTTTTTATGTGAGCCAAAATCATCACAGTTAAAAGAACCAAAGACTTAAACTACTTCAGTCTGTGTGCATTGAATTTATTTATTACACAAGTTTCACAATTTTAAATGAATTACTGAAATAAATGAACATTTCCACGACATTCTAATTTATTGAGATACACCTGTATATATTATGAGAATAAATTGATGTAATGTCCATCAAACTATGTGATGTTCATATGTGTGTGGTTTACAGTATACTTTCACTAATGCGTTGGGCACATCAATGTTTACTTTCTTCATATTTCAAAATCAACACTTACTCTCACAAGGCAGAGGCCAGAGGCTATGATGTTTTTTTGGCACTTTGAGTAGCAATTAAGACTTGTCAATGAGTATTTTTTAACCTTAATAATTATAATTTGCTTATTAATCAATCTAATTAGTCACAAATAATTATTTATCAATATTTGTTGAAAAAATAATAAATACTCTAAATACCCCAAATAAACAATTAAACGTTTAATTATCCTAGACAGAGATGTTGAATAGACACAAAAAAGTGGCATTTTAAAAATTTGAATGTTGTATGTTTTAATTCTATGACTCTCCTCATTAATGCAAGCAACACATTATTGTATTCTGTCTGGAATATGTTTTAGCCTCTGCATCACATCTTGCTATTCAAAGGAACAGTTCACCCAAAAACAAAAATTATCTCATCATTTACTCATCCTCATGTCGTCCCAGATGTTTATGACTTTCTTTCTTCAGATGAACACAAAAAAAGATTTTTAGTCTGTATAATGCAAGGGGACAGGACCACTTCAGAAACCACACAAAGTGAACACGCCGGTCAAGTTTAAAATATTGGTATTTGTATTTTTTTTATTTATCGTTTCACTTAAGAATACACCGATTCATTAACAGGGGTTGTATGAGTTACTGTCTGTCATATTCATTTTGGGACGTCCCATTCACTTGCATTAAACTAAGAGATGTTTTTTTTTTTTTTTTTTTGCGTTCATCTGATAAATGAAAGTCACACACACACACACACACACATATATATATATAGGATGGCATAAGGGTGGAAAGGATACAGTTTCCTTTTAATCCCCTTCCCTGTATGTGTGTGTGTGTGTGTGTGTTCCACTGTGCTGCATTTTAAATGTAGTTGTTAAAAATAACAAATAAAAATAAGTACTTTACTTTTTTTACTACTTGAGTAGGCCTACAATGTAAAGATGTACGTTTTTACTTTTACTCAAGTATTATTTTGGCCAGATACTTGTACTTTTAATTGAGTGAAATTTTCACTAAGTATCTGTACTTTTACTTGAGTAAAATTTTTCAGTACTGTTTACACCTCTGAAAATATTATATTGGACATTCGATGTGATGACGCAATTACGTAATGACGCAAAATAATCACTGAACCGTTTTTGAACCGGCTCCTTGTAACTGATTCGCTGAAACGAGTTGGAGTTGGACCATAGAGTTGAGGTGTGTTCGACATCGGCTGCGGCTGGATGCAACCGATCGGCGAGAGTAGCCGCGTGCAGGTGGGGAGGAGCTGCAAACGGAGATATGAAGCCGGACACGTTGTGGCTCCCGTAGTTTGCTGCAATTACGTCAGTCATGGCAGATCACGTGGCGATTGCTTACTTGATCGCGTTTAAATGTGTGTATAAGTGGTGTTTTGAAAAAAATAAAAAAATAAAAAAATAAAAAGTGGTGTTTTGGAAGGGTGCCTTCCAAAACAAGATACCATATTGGATATATACTTTATCAGTATGACATGGGTGTTTCTGCTTATACAAAATGATAAAAGTAACCTATAAAAAAAATTCCCTGGTGGGTATGTGTTTTTCAAGAAGGTTTCAGCAACAAGATTTACAGTGCCCTCCTGCTGAGCTTTTTAACATTTTAAACATAACACCACTGATTTTCATATACAGAAAAGCACAATTCTGTTGGATTTATATTGTGATTTAGACCAACTATTTGAAAGTGAACAGTGTTGTCAAGTTGAAGTTACAGCAAGTTGTTAGCAGTTTGCTAACCACATGCAGGTGAAGTATAAACACAGCTAAATAAACTAGAGAATATGAAGAAACCAAACAAATGGAGGAACACAATGTATTATGTATCATTTGTATAGGAGCATTTATGACCACATTAGATTGTATGCTTTTTAGATTAACATTTTAGTTCTTAAAAATGCTCATTTGAATAGGTTATGCTGCTGAATACTGTAAAAGGTCTGTATAAAAAAGAAAGTCATGCAAAATAAACATACACAAACTTTATATTAACAATAAAGTAAATACAGTAAAACAATATTTAATAAATATGATTTATAAGATGAAGACGACATAAAAACGTATTGAACTGTTTTTAAAGTCCATATGAGAATTTCTGAAACTGAAGCCGACTCGCAATAAACTTGAAACGCACGTCATCGGTGTCATCAGTGAATCCAGCCAATCGTGGATCAGTTGTGTCGTCATCAGAACCTGTGCAGCCGCTCTTCAGAAGCTGCGCTGGCTGAGTTCTCCGGCTACTCTCGAATCGCTCTCGTGGTACTTTGACGGCACACGTCACAGTCACGTGGCGTCAGCGCTGTATCAAGTCGGACAAAATTTCTAACCGGCATGCACTGCTTCAAGTCAGCCGACGATCGGTTTGCGCAAAACTGCATGAAGTCGAACAAGCCTTTGGACTAGCGTAGCCGTTTATCAAAGAAAACAATGCAAGGAGTATATCCAATCAAAGACTCCTCAGATGCTCACGTGACTCAACAGGGAAGTCCACGATGAAGAGTGGACGTTCCTCAGTTTTATGAAAAGTATTACTGAATCGGACCCGGCTCTTTCTTCACGTTTCAAAGGCTACAATAAGAAACAACGCTGCACAGCACACCTAATTTACCTATAAATCGGTAAGTACATTTTGAGATTTCACACTTAAACATTCACCGTTGATTTAAATACATTAATATGTTTACGTGTTTTGTGCTTATGAGTTTTAAATATGTTTGCTACATAACGTTGTTTAAACATCAATGGTAATATCCCACAGTAAACGCAATTCGACACAGAAGACATGTTTTCAAGCTTCACCACGGACTGACACGCGACGTTAGCTAGAACAAACCACGAAATACGAAAAAAAGCTGTTCTCATTTCCAGCCATAGTGATCGTTTTTTTTAAACATTAAAACCAAAACGACCAAACTAGATATATAGTCAATAATAACATGAAATCGATAAGAAAACATATTCCTACTAAATCGACCGCGTGCACAATTTGGGCGTCAACATCTTATTCCCTGATTGCTCAAGGATAACTAACAAATAACTTGACCCGCTGAAAGAGTATATTAACTTGATTTATGTCAGTAAATATAGCAGTGATGCAACTGACCATTTGCACCATTCTTACGGTTTTATCCCATGAATTATATTCATTCATTTTGTGACATTTGCAGCAAGTAATCATAACCCTTACATAATTCATAATCATTTCAATATAGTATCAAGGAAACCATAGTTGCTGTAAATATTATCACGACTGTAAAATTAAGGTGAGTATATAGGATGACTTTTAAAAAGTGTAAGTTAGTTAATGCTGCTCCATGTGAAAGTGTGCAGGTGATTTTTTAAGTTGAAAATGATTATAAAGCTGTAATACCAATAAGAAAACTACAGTCTTAGGCAAATACACCAGTTGTAACATGATAAAAAATAACCTGATCATTTTTGATAATCTTTGTTGCACGGTTAAGATCAGCTGTGGACTACCATTCTCTGGTCGTTATTACTAAAACACTTATCTGGCCTTTATTTGGAAGCATCCACCAGATGTTTTAAAAACAAGCCAAGCCATTTTGATGTTCAACTATGGACAACTTACAAGACTTTGGTTCCTCTAGTGTGAGTGCTAAGACCATTGCTGCTGAGCTCAGTGAGTACTATTTGTTTTTGTTGTTGTTGTTTCCAATGACTTAAAATAAATCAAACAGCTTTTTAAAAAGTATATTTTTTCTTACATTTGAAAACTATGTCTTTCAGAGGATGATTTTTACACCAAGCTTGTTGACGACTTCCTTGGTGCTCATTATGGAGACCTATTGGAGCTGGATGAAAAGCCCTGGAAAATCCGCATATGGGTTCAGATTGGGCTGATGAGAGAAGAGCAAGAAATTTCATGGGTTGATTTAATTCAGTGGCTCCAAAAGATAATCCCAATGTTTCAATCTGCTGATTTCTGAAGCTTGATTGAGAGAAACATGGCAGCTCAAAGCCAAGGCAGAACTTTCTTGAAACGGCTGTCAACTTTGAGTTTGTTGGAACTTTATGTGATAGTATTGGAATCGGAAGAAGAGATTTACTTGAAATGTTGGACTTTTCTGATTGTGCAAAATTAACTGGTCTCAAAACAGTCTAGTTCTTGAATTGACAAATTTTATTTCACGAGAGAAGTTAGACCCTGTCATCTTGATGTCCTGGATATGCAACTTTGAGCCTTTATGTTGTAGTGATGGCAAGATTCAACGAGCCTATAGGCTCCTACGGTCAAGTCTCAAAGATTTCATAAAATAGTACCGCAACAACCAGAGGAGCCGAAAGAGGAGTCTAATAAAAGCTTGTTTACAGAGGATGATGAAAGCCCTCGCAGCTGTACTAGAGGACAATCTTAAAGTTTTCTTACCTGGTGGCAAACACTGCAAAGATCTGTCTACAGATATAGCTGTTAAAATGGCAAACTGTACATTTTCAAAGCTGATGGGTGAGTACCCCTTTGGTCATGCATACCCTTATGAGAAAAACAGGCCTGATAAAACTCTTGGTCAGACTGAAGGTTCTGTCTCCAAAAATGCAGAACAAGAACCTGCTTCCCGAGTGACAACAGATGAACCTGCATCAGCAGCGCTCACATTATCCCCAGTCAAAACCATTCAAAAACACTACTCCATCTTTGATTGTGAAAATCTCAATGCCACACAAAAACCAATGGTGTCTAGACTAAAGCAAAAAGCTCAAGATCACATTCATAAGAAAATTATTATTGAAGCAGTTTCAAAATATGGAGGCCCATGTAAAAGCAGGCAAGATGTTGAATGATTGCTCACAAAATAAGAAGGTGCAAGCCATGTGCATACACATTAGGTCATTCACTGTGAGCTGAACTACCAAAAGACCATCTTGGATTCCAGAGAAAAAAAATCATTCAGGGTTCTCTTTGAATAACAAACACATAGGGTTCTCTTTGAATGACATGGTTTCTACACTGAACGACGTCTTGCCAAATGAGAGAGTTATAATTACATCACCATCTGAAAATGTGCTTGATTACACTGAGATTAAGAGACCCTGACTGAACCATCATTCCCAGACCCCCAAAGCACAGCCACTGATCAGCAAACTCAACAAAAGAGCAGTATCGATAGGAAAAAAACAAAGATTTTTGGCCCTTGTTACAGGGAGAACTTGGAATTTCTCTGATTGTGTTTTAAACTGATGAAAATGTTGAATACATGCATTTTGCATTAGTTTCTTTTTTTTCTTCTCACATATGGTAAAGATCTTTGTTCTCCAATGTTCTGATACTAACAAGCTTGTTCTCTTAAACCCAAAATAGTTAACTAGTTCATTGTTTTATTTAATATTAGTTTATTTTATAGAAGTTGCATTTTCAAAATAAATGTATTTAGCAAATTACTTGTCCTGACTTTTATTAAATAACAATGCTACTACTACTACACCTACCACCACTAATAATAATACATATTATTATTATTGATAAGATACTACATTATATTTATTTCGCATACTATATCACTTATATAGTATATATTTATATAATCTTATGTATGTATATTTTAAATAAATGATGGTATTAACATTGACTTTTCTTTAAAGAATCCTACAAATTAAAAGGAATTAAAACAATACCTACCTTAGTTTCATCCATACTCTTTTTTTATTATTATTTACATTCCAATATTTAATTTCTTTTTCCATTTCACACTTTTTAGCCAGTTGCATGTGGCTTTTTCTTTCCAACATTTCAAAAGACTTGCAGCATTAAATTTTTCTGTTGCTTGTGGAGTACTATTCATGTACACAGGACAAATTGTAAAATTAATTTAAAAAAAGCAATGATTATTTTTATATGTATCTATGCATATATTTAAAATAGATTTTTTATGTTTTATTATTTTACATTTACATTGCTATTTACTTTATATTTTACATCTCATTGCTGTATATAAGTGAACACTGAAAATTTTGCCCTGACTGCTGAACAAGCATTTCGGTGATGATCATCACTCAGAAAGTGAGAAGTCATTAACGTTTATTAGTTTTAATTCAGTCCATATCAGTTGACACCGTCAAGCTATTTACTTTGATTATTCTATTCCTTCAATACAGTCAAACAAAATGTGTATATTTTTTTGAATTAAAAATATGGACGCTCTAACTCAACTGTGCCCTTTTCTTAGACATATAAATGGCAGATACATGGTGGAATCATGCCATTGTTACACATATTCTAGTGGCCCTGTTTGGAATGGGCTCGTGGATCTCCGTGAACTCATTATGGGTTGAGATGCCGGTTGTTGTAGAAGTTCTGCCTGAAGGTAATTAGTGTTTTAAGAACATAAAAACTTGTTTTAATAAAACATTAACGTGCCACAGCTGTACCTAGTAGATGCTGTATTTATCCTGATAATTGTAGAACTTAAACATGTTCTTTCTTTACAGAGTGGAACTTGCCAGCCTATATTTCAGTGCTGATTGCATTTGGGAATTTGGGTCCAGTGGCTGTGACTTTGACCCACCACATTGCTCCAGGATGGCTGAAAGAACGCATGGTCATCCACATCATACAAGTGCTAGCGGTGGTTGCAGCTGTGTTTCTTTCTCTCTTTTGGTCCCAGGTGGTCACAGTTGCTGGAGAGCCAAGATCTGTCCCGTTCCTGCTGCTTACTTTTATCCTGTCATTCGTCTGTTGCACTTCCAACGTCACCTTCTTACCCTTCATGTTCCGTTACCCCCCGCAGTACATCCGGACATTCTTTTTTGGACAGGGTCTTTCTGCACTCTTTCCCTGTGTGGTTGCTTTGGGGCAGGGTGTAGGGAAACTAGAGTGCAATGAGACCGCCAACGGAACAAAGCCCCACTATCTCAAAGAAAACTTCCCAGCCCAAGACTTCTTCTGGTTTTTGTCTGTGATGCTTGCTATTTCTGCCCTCTGTTTCCTGGCTCTGACATGCAGAGTGGTCACTCTGACTACGGCAGAGGAATTTCAAAAGGCGGAGCAGGCATCAGTGAAAACAGAGGAAGAGACACAACCTTTACAAAATGGAGATTCCACAGTTTCTGAGGAACAGGTTGAAGTTGAAAAACAGGCACCTGTTGTGGCCTTTTGGACATCACGCAATATATATCTGCTCCTGTTGCTGGGATTATCCAATGCTTTGACCAACGGTGTGCTGCCATCCGTGCAGAGTTTCTCCTGTCTGCCTTATGGCACCATGACCTTTCACCTCTCTGTCATCTTGGGCAACATTGCAAACCCTCTGGTCTGCTTTGTGGCCATGTTTGTTTTACTTAGGTAAGTGAGTTAAAGTTCTTGATGCTTAGTTGTCCTGTTACTTTAAATCAGGGGTGTCCAAACCTGCTCCTGGAGGGCCACTGTCCTGCAGAGTTTAGCTCCAACCCCAATTAAACACACCTGAGCCTGGTTATCAAGGCCTTACTATGCATAAGTTCCAGACAGCGGCCCTGCAGGACAACTCAGGAGTTTGGACACCTCTGATTTAAATTCTGCTCTTGTACAATTTGTCATATTATTGTGTGATTATAGGTGTTGTTCATTGAGTTGAATTTTTTAAATTGAAATTGATGGTTTCATTATAGGTCCAGCATTGGTCTTGGTATGATGTCACTGGGAGGCTGTATTTTTGCTGCCTATCTCATGGCCTTGGCTGTGCTGAGTCCCTGTCCACCACTTTTAGGAAGTCAGTATGGCGTTGCTCTTGTGGTTAGTAACTCTATTTCATTACTAAGTGGGAGAGGAACTAAGAACGAATCTCTCAAAATGTTAAAAGTGCTGAATACTTCACTGAGCTACCACGTGCAAAAGTGTCGCAACTGTTAAGTGTTTCATTATCGTATCATCTCTAAAGATCTGATAAAGAAAGAGTTAAGATAAATATTAAGATACTTGAAAGATAATTATTGTGAAAAGGGGTCATTATAGCAGTATTTCCAGTAGCCCCTCACTGCAGAACACAAGATCCAAGGGGTGTGGTTGGATCTACATCTAGGGGGTGGAGATGGGTAGGTTTAGTGATCTGGGGGTGGAGACAGGTAGGTTTAGGTGTAAGGTGGGAAGAGTTGGATCCAACCACTCCCCCTGGATCTTGTGTTCTGCAGTGAGGACCATCTCAATATTTCAAAGGAAAAAAAATGTTGGAGTCAACAAATCCACTCATTTTAGTAGTTCTGAACAGTGGAAATCTTTTGTAATTAAATATTTACTAAGGTAAATGACAATGTGCCAAATATGCTCAATAGACCTTATTGTTGATTTAATAATTAATTTTTAATTTTATTCCTGATCACAAAGTCACCCATTCATTCGCCACACATAATACACAAATTCTATGCAAATACAGTACATAAATAATTATATTAAATTACACGGACAATATTAGAAACCATTAATTAACATCAGGTTTAGTTTGTTAACAGAAGTCTTATTTGTCTTCATTCAGATCATATCCTGGATCATCTTCACTGGCTTGTTCTCTTACGTGAAGGTTGTAGTTGGGACGCTGCTTCATGAAGCAGGGCATGCAGCTTTGCTCTGGTGTGGAGTCTTCATCCAGGCTGGCTCTCTAATTGGAGCTCTCACAATGTTCCCTTTAGTCAGTGTGTACCAGGTCTTCCAGCGAGCCCAGGACTGCACAGACAACTGCAGTTAATATTGCAGCACCTGATTTTACATTCACCCCATACCTTTATACAACAGATATAGGTGTGAATCTAAAATGGAAAAAGATGGTCAAACTGATGCCATCACAGGACATTTCAAGTTAAAGTCAATGCAAAAACAGCTGTACTTGTTTACAATGCATATCTTTGTGTTACCCGATGGAATATTGTGAATGTAAAGAATATGTTGAAAGTGTATATGTGAACATCTTGACCTTGATCTAGATTAAGTGAAAAGTGTTTTCATGCACCAAGACGAGACAAGACATCTGTGGTTGAAAATCAGAGCGGGTCTGATTTCATAATGGAAAACTTCAGTATCGGCATGTCCGCAGTTTTTTTGGCCAGAAAACAGAAGTCGGCAATCTGCTACAATATACACTATCCAATGAATAGACTTGTACTATATGCTTCATCTGTGTAGTATTTTGTTTATTCCCAATAGTAAAATCAAGTTACAATAGTATATTGACATTGTTCCTAACTGGGAAAACAATGCTTTTTATTACACCCAAGATTACACTGTTTTGACGACCATAAGCAAAAAAATATTATCACATTCCAGTATTTCTGGATTTATATTTAACTTTGTTGGCTGAATATCAGGTTTTGTTTGGTTTTAAATTTTAGTTGTAATGTATATACAGAGTCTAAATGTAGTACTGACAATACTGTATGTCTAACCTGCCAGATCTGCCATGTTTTACCCTTTTGATTTTTAATATTTTAGATGTGAGGCCAGTATTTTAATTAAGGTTAATCTCATTTTGCAACTGCTGTTATCTTTTGTAAAATGTGTCAACATTCAAAAAACAAATGTGGTATGTGTAATTTTGGGCATTTAGCACTAATTATTCTCATCACTTATTTCATAAATTCAGAATTTGTATTTTATAAACTGGGCTTAAATCAGATTTGTGTTGAGCACTAACTGATTTCCTGACGTCTCTAATTAAAGCCTCTGTTTAAACTGTTAATTGTGCACAGTATTTATATGCTGTTGACAATTTGTCAATAAAGATTTGAGAAAAAAAATGTATTTAAAAGACAATGAGGCTAAAATATTACAAGGTATCATAGAACTATAGTTCCATAATGCCATATATTTCGGTGGTCCCTGTCTTTTAAATATAAATATTTATTTTCATTTTGAATTTTCTTGCAGTAGTTAAATGCTGTTTTGAATTGTTCACATTCTTATGCATATGCTGGTTTTACAAGATCTCAGAGCTTTTTAAATAAATGGTTCATTTGACAGAGAAATGTGTGGTATGAACAAAGTTGTGGAGTTTCTTTTATATAAACAAATGACCTAAAAACTGATAAGCTATAGGAATGTAAATGTAACCTATTTCCCAGGTTGTTGTTTTTTTAGTCATCAGCAGTTGTAGTCACTTTTTTACTACATTCTTACATAACATAATGGCTATAGTTAAACTTTCACTGAAGCTGTGATTGGTCTGCTCAGCAAAGGAAAATTGTGTTACATTTCCTGCCAGAATGTACATAGGAAACAGCTCTCATTGCTTACTGATGATGTTTTTAATCACCAAATATAAATTTTAATATTGCATTTTTATGAATATTTATTTATGAATAAGTGCATGTGCAATGATTAGTGTAATTCTGAATTATATACCTGCATTGTAATAAATGATCTACAAATTACACATTACACATTAATTTCCCCCCTTGGTAAAACATCAATAGACAGGTGGCATGGTTGGCTAGAATAGACACACCCACTCATGCAGAGCATATAAGACATTTCTCTCATTGTACAGGACTTTGTCTCCATATGATCAGCCTCAGATCATGTGAGTATCTGTCAGTTGTCACTTATTTTTTTGTTTTACTTAAAAATAAAAAAATGCATTTGTCAAATGTTGCATGCTAGTCTTGTATGATCAGTATAATTGTTGCTTATGACAAAAATAATCGCAATCTAGTTTTGTTTAACCACACTTTATAAAAGAGCTGTTCATTATGATATAGGAGACAAATATATACGACAGACTAACTGTGCACGTCAATCCTAGGATGCAGAGATGATAATGATTCTAATATATGCCTATTCGACCGTTTATCGTTCAGTTTACTGGAACTAGGTTACCATATCCATTTACTCAGGCGAACAGACTTTATAATTTGCTGCTTTTGCACTACAATCATTATATCTGCAGTTTGTTTACTTCACTGGCTTGCACTCTATCTGCCATGTGCCTTGTGCTGCTTTACTTATCTTTTGTCTTTTACATTGTTTTTTATATTTTATCCATATTTTATGTTTTATTGTTAGTGTTATCTGTATGCTCCACGGGTCTGAGAGTAACGCAATTTCAATTCTATGTCTGTGCTGCACGTGTACAAAAACTGACAATAAAGCAGATTTGACTTGACTTGAATTTAACACTCAAACAACAGTGAGAATAAAAAAAAGAAAAACCTTTTAACAGGCTATATGACCTATAATTGGTCACCAAATAACTATGAGTAACAAAAACAACAGCAAATGAAACAGTGAAACAATAACAAGTAATCCTGCATAATCCTAGCCCCTTTACGTTCGTTTGATTTGTTCATTATGTGCCAGTCAGAATTCAGAAATTATTACTAGCCACATTTCCACTGTGGACGTAATATCTAAAAGGGCCAGCCCGGGGGTAAGCTTACAACTATGACCTCCGAGGCCACATTCAAACAGCATAAACTAGTATTTTTTCACATAGAAGAAGGACACAGATTGAATCGTGTCTGCACTGACTGGTTTATCACATGGTTCTTTTAAATCGCTCCATATAGCATTTAGCCAAATATAGTGCACATTTAGAAATATAATGATGCATTCTCAAATGTTCACACCTCATTTCTTTACAGAGGATGATTCTATATTACTATATTAATGTTCCACTAAATGATGTGATCATCTGATGAGATTTGAGCGCCGTCTACACACAGTGGGGAAGAAATATCATCAAAATTATTTTAAATAAAAATAGCAATTTTAATGACTTTCTGTTTTTATTACATAGCTTATAGAGCTATCACACAAACAAGAGTTCTGTCTTTTTCTCGCAAATGTAAAATAAACAACTGAGTAACTTTCCGACACAACATTCCGTTTTGCTTAATAAGAAAGAAAACAGAACAAACAGCAGAACAGCTGCATCTCAGTCAGATCAACAGTGTTTTGTTCTTCAGCCTTACACAGACCAGCAACTGATTCAATCAGGCTAGAAGCACATCGTTTACAAGGTTAAATGAATCAGCTTTTTAAACTAATCAGTTGATTTTACTCACTCATTAAGACTTCCACCTACTTGCAGTTGTAGTTTCATATTATATAAAGTAGCTCATGTCATTTTTGAATTCATTTATTTTTTTCTACATTAAAATGTTATATTTAAACGTAACATTTATGCACAATCCATCTATGAATTTTGATATAGTGATTTCATTTGATTGTTAATAGCCAGCGTGTCTTTTTATTCGATTGAGTTTATTGATTAAAGAAGAACCTGACATAAGAGGACACTCTTATTTAACTATAGCCTAGACATGTTGCATATTAATTGTATTATTTATGAACCTCAAAGCATATGTTTGTGTTACTCCATAATGATGTTCTATTAGAGGGCATTTATAGTGTAGGTATAGGACCCAAGCATAACCTCAAGCCCAGGGGCCCCCACCCCCTAAATCCTGCCCGGAATATGTTAAGTAAGTATAATTGATATCGACTGGGCTTGAAAATATTGGATCGAATGTAAGAGGTATCACCCATCCCTGGTCTGGGGGAACATTTGGAGGAGGGGCCAGGTGCACGCATGTGGCAGAGGAGGATTTAAGTTAATTTGAGTTCAGATCAGGGAGGAGAACGTTCTGAGCCCTCCACCTTTTCTTATTATTGGGGAAGTTAGTATGCCTCCTGATATCCGTTGTTTCAAACAAATGAAGGCCGTTGGCTGCTTTTGAACTGGATCTCAGTCTCCTGCCTATTTATTCTGGGAAGTTGCATGATGCTACAATATATATATTCTCCACATTGCTGTACTTCATTTTAACTTGGTTTTTGTTGTTGTTGCTGCTGCACTACATAAAGGTAAGATTTATGATCTTACTACATGGTTTATTTTTAACTTAAGTATACTTATATATATATATATATATATTGATCAGTTTAGGTTAACTGATAATAGCTACACATTGAAAGCTTAAATTTGAAAAACTCATTTGACTACAGTTTTCTTGCTATGACAGTGTTGCACCATTTGGTCCCATTTTCATGATCTCAGCTTGCTGTAAACTCCCTGCTAACTGCACTCTGATTTGTACTTTGATATTCTTTCTGCAAATAAGCACAATCTTCCTGACTTTGTTCCTTTAAATACATTGGCACAGCATCAAAGAATTAGTAAGAGAATGCTCAAGTTACAGAAGATGTTATTGAATAACTTTATATTAGCAGATGTTTCTTATCCAAAGTTGCACTGACTAAAGGGTCAATCCCCTGGAGAGCCCCTGGATTAAATGTAGTGCTAAGGGACATAATGCTGAGTTTTCTCTGACATTACAGCTGAATAAATAAACTTGCACCGAATTTGGAATTTAAAGTTAAAGTGTGTAATTTGTATATCATAGTGGCTCTAAGTAGAACTGCAATATTAATGTCTGTCACTGAATGAAATTCTCTTTATTACTAACTGTACTCATCGGGTTTTTTTTTTCCTGAAGACATTAAGGATACAAAGTCTGAGGGATCCTGAGCTAAATCACCATGGCCATGTCTATCCTCACCCATGTTTTGGCTGGCCTGTTTGGCATGGGCTCTTGGGTCACCATCTGTGGTCTGTGGGTGGAGCTGCCTCTAATCGTTCCTCAGGTACCTGAAGGCTGGTACCTTCCCTCCTACATCTCCATTATTGTCCAACTGGCCAACATCGGACCTCTGTTTGTCACAATAATGCATCGCTTCCGTCCAGGAGTGCTGAACGAAACCGCAGTTATCTATTTTATTGTTGGTTTTGGGATACTTGTAAGCCTTTTTCTGGCTTTCTTCTGGAGTGAGACGGTAGTGGTGCAAGGTGTGGAGCGCAGCGTTCCTCTCCTGATCCTCATCTTCTTCATCTCAATAGTGGACTGCACCTCTTCGGTGACCTTCCTTCCCTTCATGATGCAGCTCAAGGCGGAGTATCTCATGACTTACTATGTAGGAGAAGGCCTGAGTGGTCTTGTCCCAGCTTTAGTGGCGATGGTTCAAGGTGTAGGTGTTGTGGAATGCGTCAATGCATCTCAAATCCTCAAATCCAATGAAACACATCTTAACGGATCTGAAAGAGACACTAACTACCTTGTGGCTCACTACCAACCAGCTAACTTTTCAGTTGAAGCCTATTTTTTCTTTCTGATGGCTATGATGGTGGTTTGTTTGGTGGCGTTCATACTTTTGAACTACCATCCAGCTGTTGCACGTGAGCGTCCCAATAACATAAATGGAAATGGAGATCCCGTCTTGCGTTGGAAAAACAAGAAATCTGAACAGAAACCAATGATGCATCCTGGAAAGGCCATTCAGAAGCCCAGGAGCATGTTCGGGACAGGGACGCACACATGGATGGAAGTGATATACATCTACATTATCCTGGCATGGGTGACCGCTCTGACTAATACCGGTTTGCCGTCAGTGCAGTCGTACTCATGTTTACCATATGGAAACCAGGCCTATCACTGGTCAGCTACTATGGCGAATGTTGCCAATCCTATAGCTTGTTTCATCAGCATGTTTTATACTCAAAGGTGAGTAACATCATTAGCAATAGTGATTTTATGGACAATAACTGAATTCATAGTGAAATAAGTGAAAAATAACTTTGGGTTTTTTATAGCTACTTACCAGTC
Source organism: Carassius gibelio (assembly GCF_023724105.1). Classification (NCBI taxonomy): domain Eukaryota; kingdom Metazoa; phylum Chordata; class Actinopteri; order Cypriniformes; family Cyprinidae; genus Carassius; species Carassius gibelio. Next base: position 20,858,947 of record NC_068389.1, on the reverse strand, counting down.
AAATAATTTATGTGGACATGAAATAGACAATATAGACAATAAAAAGATAGATAGATAGATAGATAGATAGATAGATAGATAGATAAAAGTGATAGTAAATACTTTTACTTAAACAAAAGTCATTTTATAATAAATTATGTTCTTTTGAACGTAGTGTTCAATGAATCCTGGCCAACTGAGCACCAAATTAGCATTTTAAAAGGACCATGTGAGACGGAAAATTCTGCTGAATATTCAGCTTTGCCATCGCAAAAATTAATTACCTTAAAACAATGTAAAACATTTATATATTTTAACTAAATGAGCACATTTTGCAATTAAACTTTGATGTTGGCTTGAGAAAGCATAATCTGAAAGTTTAAAATGTTAAATTAAAACATTCTTAACTTACCACTCAACACTTTGTTGCATTCTGAACAGGTCTTTGGTGTTGATGGGAGTCCTCACTTCTATCGGCTCTTTTATTGGAGTTTACATTATGGGCATGGCTGTGTTGAGTCCGTGTCCACTGCTAGTCAATGAGACCTCTGGAGCCGTCATTATTGTGAGTACTCGAGACCAGTTTTTGTTAATTCCTAATGTAAGAAGCATGTTTTGCTTAATCTATGTTACAATTTATTTTTGTTTATTCACACTGAGTAATCCTGTGTTTTCAGGTGCTGGCGTGGTTCTCTTTTATCTTCATCCTATCTTACGTAAAGGTGATTGTTGCTGTCATCTTGCGAGATGAAGGCCACAGCGCTCTTGTGTGGTGTGGAGCTGTAGTGCAGTTGGGCTCAATGTTGGGGGCGGTGACTATGTTTCCTTTGGTCAATGTATATGACTTTTTCACCTCAGGTGACCCATGTAACACTAATTGTCTATGAGATATGGGTTCTGTAAATAATATTAAAATTAATTCTAATATTATTTCTATTAATTCTTAATCGTGGATCATATGTAAAATATTATTATTCAATATATTGTTTTATATGAATCATTCTGTATACTATGCAGATGTTTTACTACACATATTAACATAGTTTTTTTTTTAAAGTGTTTTATGCTTATTCCCTGATTTGGTATGATTCCCTGATATGCTGATCCCCCTTTTATTTGCTTTCTTGTCCATTTAATTGTTTTTAACATCCTTAACCATAACTCGTTCGTAGTATGTTCAATCCCAGAGTTGCCGGAATCGTCCACTAGGAGGCGGTAACGCTCTACAGTCAATTGAGATTGGTTCTTACACAGGAGAAGTTTTACTAGCTGACCTCAAACTACCATTTGGTTGGGGGATGGGGGGGGGGATGGGGTAGCAATGCATAAGTAACACATGCATTGGATTTTCTACTATGGGTAATAAGCAGGAAGGTTTCAGTCGTCCCCTTAACAATGGTCTAAAATGATCTAAAATGTTTATATTGAGTAATTCATCAGAAACATTTGCTTGAGTTACCTTTAGAACAATTGCTTAGTTGTTAGAAAAAAAATAGAAAAGACAACATCAAAAAAGAGAAAACACAAGATCACTTATTTAGTTTTCTTTCCTTAAAAAAATATTGTTAATTATTCTACATGATTATTTGAATGTATAAACAGCTTTAGTTTCTGGAAAAAAAACAAAAAAAAAACCTGGACACCAAGCTTATGTTTTTGTAATCATCTCACCAGAAGAAGACGAAGAAGAAACAGCCTTTGCAGGGTGGTCTTTGATATTGACTTTGAAAACGAGGGCCATAAAGTTAGAAAATGTAATTATGCTAGGACAATGAATTGGGTAGATAGGGTATTAAAGATCTGCAGTGTTATAGATTTATTTTATTTAAATTTCAAGAAGATTCATAGTCTTAAGTATCCTCTGCAACTGCTGATATTCTAATAAACGACTACAGATGAAAACAGTCTGGACAGAACATCCACCATCATGCTTTGATCCAGCCATCACATTATCAAGGGAGAGAGGATAATGGGAGGACGACAGTTATTTGCATTAGGATGTGGAGGGAGTTCAGACTCGCAGCTCTTCACTCCACGGGACAGTTTTCACACAATGATAACTGTGACCGTTAGCAAAGGCCATCTGACTTCTTGGCTCTCTAACAATCCTCACCCAGGCAGCCAACTAATAGAGTGGCTATTTCTGGGCACTGGCTTTGATGATCCACCCTACCCTGACTGTGCGTTGTCACCATGGCTGTGTGAACGGGGATTCAAACCCATGGAAAATATTCCTGTCTGCCTGGCAGGTGTCATAGGGTGCTTGGCTTAAAGCCTGGATACAACAGCTGCTTCTACTTTGATCCATTAGTTACTACTCTGGAAGTTCAGCTCTCCTGTGCACATGGGGAAGAGATCTTAAGCATTTTTTCATGATTCTGTTTCAGACGATACTGCCGCATTTTTAATGAGCCGTTGGTTCTAGGGTTGAAACTAGATCTGTGAAACGGAATTTTCAGTCAGGGTTTTATACTCTTTAAAAGTTTGGACAAAAGACTTGTCAAATAAATCATCTCCAGTTTTTATTCTCTATGATTTTTAGGACCAATAAGAAACATCTTGAAGTATTTTGTCATTTGATTTTGGTATAGAATTTAACATCAGTTAGCAGTCTGGTGTCACAATTAAAATGTAGGACTAGTTTTCACACTTTTAGCTCCAGTGAATATTTCTCTTAGTGGGCTTATTTTTGAAATTCAGTTTTATGTGTCCACGTTTTTTTGCAACATGAAAGTAAGCTATTTTCTGTGAATGTGCAAGACTTCAGATTCATTAATATCCATGCACTATATGTTCATAACAAGAACAACAAAGTGCAGTCCGCGGTAATGCAACTATTTGCACTAAAAACAAGTGTGTTCATGACTACTTGAATAATTAAAATAATATGATGACAAAAAACAGTTTGCAATATCAAGCATGATAAAAGGCCTTTTTTGAACTGCTAAAATAACCAGAAGTAAATGACACTGGAAGCCTCGCACATTGAAGTTACTAATAGCTGCATGCAACCAATCAAAATGAAAATGGAAGGTGGGTAGACACATACCTTAACGCAGGGATGTCTAATCAAGTTACCGGAAGGCCATTATCCTACAAAGTTCAGCTCCAAATCTAAACAAACACACCTGAAGCAGCCATCAAGCTCCTCAGAATTACTAAAAGCTTCTAGATATGTGCCTGCAGGAGACCGGCCCTCGAGGACAGTTTAAATTATGAATCATTGAAAACAGTCCATTGAATTATTAGAAAATAATGCATACCCAAAAATTGATGAAGTGAAGTTGTGTCCGTAACATCTCGGGTGTGAAGCATGTTGAATTAGCTGAGCCTGTGCGTCTCTACTAATAGCGATACTCTAAGTTTGTCTGCTTCAAGAACAGCTCTGTTATTACCTTGATAGTGAAAAAATGTTATGTAGCAGATAAACTATTTTACTGATAAAATCGTATGTATGTGCTTTCTGTACATAACAGAACATAATTTTGTGGCAAAAACATGGAAATAATTTGTTGTTTATCTTGTTGCTTACTACATTTATTTGCTGGGTCAGTGTCTTTGAGGGTTTTATTTCTTTTGCTGTTGTATGCTGCAAGGACCTAACTGAAATAACTGAAATCGTCTGGTGAAGTGATATGAACATGGTAATGCAGTCAATACCTGCCTTGAACTACTTTAGCTGTGCATTTCCATAAAAACTGAACATTTGTAAACCAGACAGATTCAAGCATTCAGCAGCGCCTTAGTTTAAATAGCAAAACACAATTTTGGGTTAAAAAAAAATTGTATACATTTAAAAACATGTTACACATTGACCAACTTAACATTTGAAAATCTTATGGGCACTCTTCAGTTAAAATCTTTCATTATATAGTTGGCTTATGTCCTAATGTATGTGGTTTTTATTTTGCTCAGTTGTTACCAAACAGCTTTAGTAAAAAAAAAAAAAAAAAAAAAAAAAATATGTATGCATATTTTTACACCACTCAACAACACACCTCTAAAAGAGCCAACAAAGCATGAATTTATTGTGCATATTTTGGTACTGAAATGTAAATGCACCATAGAAATGTGACTAGCATGGGTAAATTGAATTCATATACTTGCAAGTAGAACAATCTGTTGTTGTCACTGATATATATCATGTTAGGTCTGATTGTCAAGAACAAACAACAACAAAAAACAATGTTGTATTTCTGAGATCCCAGTACAGAAAAATACAAATTAAAGTGCATACATTATCTAACAACCTACAGACAGGATACAATGTACAGGCAGTAAAAACCCCTGTACAGAAATCTCAATATATGCTGAGAAACATGCATTACGTTTATAATTAGAGAGGACAAATACATATAAAAAGTATTCCTGCTTGATAAACACTTTAAGGCACAGTGCAGTAAACCATCAGGTCATAGAGGCAGTTATAGTGAAACATATATGCAGCTGTTCAGAGGCAGTCCGAGAGCGTAGCCTAATCTGAAACCATTATCTTGCCTTGAAAAATTGCTAGAATAATATTGGATGCTTGACAAATGCCAGTCCAGTTAAATTCTCTGGTCACAAAGTTGCTACTAAATGTGAAGGGAACAGAATTGCTATACTTCCCTTATGGCTTGTGTTTGATTAATTCCAGCTCACTCCAAATAAATAATTCTATTCTATTCCATTCTATTCTATTCATAAAAATTCCAGTTAACAAGTACATATTATACCTGATATTACAAAAGTTATAAACATTGGAATGGCTATTCAGACATAAGCACAGACATCTGCTGTCAAATGATGAACAAAATAACAGTTTGGCATAAGCTTAAGGCAAATCAATAAGGCTGTTCGGGCTTACAAACAGGTCAAGGCTTCAAAATGATGTTCGAACAAACATCTCCGCAATGGCAATCAGTCATCAATGTTTTCTTCTTCATGAGGAACAGGTACTTCATTTAACCGCACGTATTTGTGCTATTGGATGATGAAATGTAACAAAAAACACTAATAGACAAAAGTGAGCATTCAGACATGCATTCACATATGCATGCATCCAAAGCAAAAAAAAAAAAAGAAAAAAAGAAAAAAAAAAGGTTTAGGTTATTATTTAGAATTGTGCATGCGTCATATGCACGTCTGGTTTTTGCCTGCAAAGTTACTGATTTGTGACCAGACTTGAATGTTCTGATATGCAAATGTTCTTTTTAGAAATATACATGGTTGTGTATGGAGAAAGACGTCAAACTGCACTTACGGTAATAATTTAAAAAGCTACATCGAGTACAAGAGAGTAAATAGGAAAGCAAGAGGGAGACAACTTGGTCCATAACAGCACACGCTCCATCTCGCCAAGATGTACTGATAAATTCTGAAATGAAGTGCACTTGTGTTTTACTGTGCTTTTAGGCTGGTTTTCAGTCCCCCCTGTGGAAATAAAACAAGTAAGGTTTGGTGTGTTCTGACGGCCTCATATGAACTGGAGATCTGAGTGCATAAGTTTTGTTTGTTGAACTGGTGTTATCACAGTCAGGCCTTGCTGATTCGGATCTTCAGTCAGAAATTTGGTAGGCAGAAGAGTTGATGATTGTCATGGTCTTCTCAGAGGGACCTTCAGCTGCTATGCGTGGCTGTGCACCGAGATGCTGGAGAGATCGTTCCTGATGATTTCGTTAACTGTGAAAACAAGCGGAAATCATGTTACTTGTAGGCTACACCCAAAACAAACAATTCATCTGCAATACAAATCACAGGAAAATATTGCTAAATGCAGTTTTACAATGTGTTTAAACAGTTTTTATGCCCTGATAGCAGCATACTATATGTCATGAGGCATCTATTATATGTGGATGATTTATGTGAATATTTATGTGATATTTATGTGATCAATAGCACCTATTGAATTCACGTCAATTCCATCTCTTATACATTTTATTATCACCAAGGCTGCATTTATTTGATCAAAAATACAGTTAAAACAGTAATATTGTGAAATTATTTCCATTTTAATATATTTTAAAATACAATTGATTACGGTGATGGCAAACCTAAATCTTCAGCAGCCAATATTCCAGTATTCAGTGTCACATGATCCTTCAGAAATCATTATAATATGCTGGTTTGGTACTCAAGAAACATTTCTTATTATTATCTCATACATTTACATGATCAATTTTTTTTTCATTACGTTTCTTTCATGAATAGAAAGTTCAAAAGAACACCATTTAATCAAAATAGAAATCTTTTTGTAACATTATAAATGTCTTTACTGTCACTTTTAAAACATATTCATGCATCCTTGCTGAGTATGAATTTGTCAGTATGAAACTATTCTTACTTTTCTAGGCAAAGGGATTTAAATGTTTTAATTACTCCTATTATAATTTCTACATATATGGCACCCCTAAAAACAATAGTAAATATAACTAACATGAATAAAAGTAAATCAAATCCTCTGAGTGTCTTCCATGAGACTGAGAAGAAGAAAGATCAGAAGATCTCATGCCCTCTTATGGAGATCCCTGCAACTCCAGCTGTCTGTTATCTTCCTGCCCTCTATCTGTCATTGCTTTTTCCCACACACTAGGACCCTGGCTCCTTCTGTCAGCTGTGTTGTTTGGCCTGAGCATGGGAAGTGACTTAGCATGGCTTCAGGCTATACAAACAGCCTGGCACTCACTTGCTGTGTGATAGCAGGGGAAACCGGATGAGGCTGCCTCTTAAAGTTAGCATGTTAGCATATTAGCGGCAGATGTATTATCTTACTCTCAGGCCCATAGGGAGCATTGTATGACCAAGACACAGCACATTATCCTTCCCTAAATGTCTGTATTTCAGTTTTTATGCCTTTGGTGGTTTGTTGCAAAACATTTGAGCCTCTTAGCTCTGAGAAGAGTGATTCGCGTTCACGTTTCTTTGCTAACGGCTCTCAAACCTCTGAGGGACGCAGATAGGCAACCATATCTTTTGCTCTATCTGTTTCAAAACAGCACATTCCTCTTCCCTTACGATCGGCACAGACCGCTTTAGCTGGCCTTTGAATTCTTTAGCATGGACGTAAGCACCAGCAGGAAGCATTTGATAACTATTAGACAAGCTGTGTGTGTTTTTCTCATTTGTGGTGAGGGATATCATCCTCAAGGATTCAGCATCTTTCTAAAGGCATCAAAAGTTTTCAAGTCATAGTTTCCTTGGCCACAGATTTAATGGTAATCTTTACATAAATAACAAGTTCTGCATCTTTTATATCAGTGAAGAGCAGTGTTGGGCAAGTTACTTTTAAAAAGTAATTAGTTACAGTTACTAGTTACTTCTTCCAAAAAGTAACTAAATTAGTAACTCAGTTACAAATTTTTAAAGTAACTAGTTACTTAAGAAAGTAACTATTGCGTTACTTTCAAGTAAAATTAAATTTTAAATGCTCAAACGTGACCCCACCTCTACCCCTCTTTAAAGGTACTTAAAATACATGTGCATGTTCAATTATTTATGATAAATCTGAATATTATAATGAAATGGACACTTAATACAATACATTATTAACAGAAACATGAAACATTGTACACACATCTAAAAAAAAAAGTTGCTGTGGGACAAAGTGAGACTAGCCTCCAATCAAATGGCAAGTATGTAGATATTATGTTTATATAGTGGATCAATGCAAATAACACGATAGATTTTTGGGAACTTTTGATATTTCCTTTTATTGTTTCTTTAATTTCTTGAAGGAAAAAGTAATGTATATACTTCTATTTAGAGAAGGCTACTTTTGGATTATTTGGGCTCGTCGCCATACCTGTCTCTCGTTGACTGACTGGCTTGTGTTGTTCGTTGTGTGTCCTGTCCTGTCCGATGATGGGTCGTTCGCGAATGAGCGTTAGTGATGATGGATCGACTCGTTCGCGAATGAGCTTTTGATGAGTCGTTCGCGATTCGCGAATGAGCCGACTCTAAGAGCCGGCTTTTTTAGTTGAACTTCGGGAGCTGGCTCGCATATCTGAAGAGCCAACTCTATTTTTTCAAATTTAGCCTATAGAAATTAAATAATTATGTAATAAAAATTGAAATATTATAGTCAAAGTCATTTAAAGAGCCGTTTGTGAGCCAAAGAGCCGGCTCTTTTCAGTGAGCTGAGTCAAAAGAGCCGAATTCCCATCACTACTATGCGTGCTTTCGAAAACCCGCCCAACTCTACCTCTGATTGGCTTACAATGAAATTTTACTCTACCTCAGCCAATCGTCAGCATTTATGCGCTTGTCTCGTGCTCTGCCCACTAACCAAGCAAGAACAGTAAAAACAAGTATTTGCCTCTCGCTCAGAGATCTAGTTGGTCTGCATTTTTTGGCAGTAACGGTAACGGCGTTATTAAGATGAGAAGAGTAATCAATTAGATTACTCGTTACTGGAAAAAGTAATGCCGTTAGTAACGCCGTTATTTATAACGCCGTTATTCCCATCACTGGTGAAGAGCCAAAGAATTGGCATATTTAAGGTAATTTTGCGGTTTTTAGCACTGAAAGTCTTTTGTCAGTTACAAAATCTAACGGTGAACACATACTTTTTATTTTTAGGCCTAATTTCTGTGTTATGTGTAAAATAAGTGTTTTTAATTTATTTTTATTAACATTAATTTACACTTCATTTTCCATTCTTAAATTGAATTATTAATAACATATCAGCATTACCTTTCTCTATATTTAAATTTTGAATAGAAGATTCACTGTCATTAAAAATGTTGTGGTCTAAGATGTCTTAAAAAAAATTTATCTTATGCTTAATTGATTATGATTTATTTGATTAAAGATACAGTAAAAATACTGTGTAACATTATTAAAATGTTAAATTATTGTTTTCTGTTTTAATATGTCATTTATTTATGTGATGGCAAAGCTGATTTTTCAGCAGCCATTACTCCAGGCTTCAGTGTCGAATGATCCTTCAGAAATCGGATTCTCAAGAAATATTTCTTCTTATTAGCAATGTTGAAAACGGCTGAAACTGTGATACTTTTTTTTTTTTTTTTAAGATTCACTGATGAAATTCAAAAGATATTGGAAAACCCATTTCAGTTTGACCACTAGTTTGTACAAATGAAGAGACGCAAGTCCTTTTACGACCTCTAAAAATCATGCAAGCCTTAAAATCCTTACAATCTAAAGTTTGAGACACAAAGAGAGAGAGAGAGGGAGTTTAAGCAGACACGTGTGGGCTGAAGGCGGTGGATTTCCTCCCCTCAAGTGTTGCTCCCGGCCAACACCAGGAAGCCTGCTGAGGAATTCCCTGCAAATGAACCATGGCCTTCATGCTCCCACTGCAAAACTGCCTAAGGGACTGAGAAGTCGCCAGGAATGCTGACGTGCCCTCTAAACAATGAATCCAAATCTGTCTTTCATCTCCTCATGAGACGCAGCGCACCCAGCCTACCTGACCTCTGCCTGACACGGCCTCTTCCCAGGCTCCTGATTTCACTTTTTCTTCAAACTGATACAGGATCATTCTCCAAAAACTACAAGAACTATTACTCGGAAACACCTTACACCATCAACAACATACCTAAGAAAAATTGGGAACAGTCAGCTGACAAAACATCAAAAACTGCAATTAAATTAACCCCATATGCAAAATACCAGAACTCTAACCACTGATATGCTGAAATTGAAGCTGGAGGAATATTTTTCACAGCCTTATAAATATAAAAATCCATTAAGATTTCACATTCACTTGAGCACAATCCCTTATGATACGCTACTACTGCCAATGGTGTTCTGACTGAGTAGCACTAATACGTGAACAGGAAATGAATCAATAAGACTGGCTGATTTATGGGGAGAAAATCACTCATGGATGTGCCACACAAACACCACTCCATGCTGAAACAATTAGGAACCTTTGACAGTTGGGAGTAAATTACGCCAATACATCTTCTTGAAAAATTTGGTGAGCACTGACAACTGCCATGGGAGTTTGGACATTAAAACGCAGGTCTCTTGAATCACTAGGTTCCCATCTGTCAAAACAGAGGAGGTTGGGAAGAAATACCTGCACGACTGCACACACGCAATAAAATTTTATTCACATGATATATGGTGAGCTGGACGTTGGCGAAAGCATCTTTTCGAGTCTAAAAGACTACTGAATGAACTGCGGGGTCGGACACTTTGTTGTGGAAAAAGTTCTAAGAAAACAAAATGTAAAACTCAAAACACTACAAACAAAATAAAACTTTAATATAATGCACAATATAATTTTAAACACACCAAAAACTGCATCATCACTTTATCAACTAAATGCATCCATGCTAAATAAAAGTATTAATTACATAGAACTGACACTGAACCTTTGAATGGAATGTATCAGGTGAATAAGGCAGTCATTAGTTCATTTCTAAATGAATCAAATGAATCAGTGTTTTGGATGATTCAGCTGAACAAATGATTCATTGATTCTTTCTGTCTGAATGAGTGAATCTGAATGAGTGAATCCCTAACTAATGCAGACTGACAGTCTGTGTGGAACAAACACAGACAAGCGGAGTGATACAAATGGTGGGACACTATCAGTCGATCAGAACTTAGAATAGAAGTAAATCAGTGGATCTTCTAAAAGATAACAGGTCCTTCTGTGGTAATATTACTGGTAGTACAACTATGTGAGAGCTAGTTAACCATGACCTATTGTGTCATGGTCCAAACCACCCTTGCTGTGACGACGAAGCATCTACTAACACTTTCGACATTCACCACATGTTCAGATCACACCAGATTGAGAGCAACTCTACTATAACTCTTACTATGTTCACAGCTCCTTTGAGGTTTCACCTTACACTGACCTGATCATCCAAATATATTTGAACTGTGTTCCTCCTTGGCGTGAATAACAGGAAACACAAATTTCTTGTGAACCCAAGCTTCAGAGAGCACACCACAAAGAAAGCATACAAAAACAAATGTGAACATATCCAAAAGCAATCAAGACATTTCTGTTGAGTGGAGAGACTCTAGTAGGGACTCGGTTATTTTGAGCCAAGATGACAACTTACATTTGAAGAGGTTTTATTTTGTTCAGAGTGCTCATGGTAAATAAAGACGGCTTCGGTAGGTGTTGACACATGCACTAACATTTTGAAAAGACCAAGGAAACTTTGATTGTTTTCAAGTCTCTGTTGGCCAACAATTTTGGTTTGGGGTTTTGGCTAAGCATAGCAGCTAGTGACTCATGTACTGCAATGCTGCTTTTGTAGACTGTTGGCTTGAAAAGAAAACTGTTGGCAGTTGCCATAGGATACATCTCAATTTGCTGCCACATTTCGAATGAGGATTCTAATGAAAGGACTTCAACAAGTGATAAGTGACTGGATAGTGGATACACAATAATAAAGCTGAAATATGAGACACTGCTTCAGGATTCATATCGAACTAATACACATTTTTGACTTCAGCCTGGTGCTGTTTGAGGTGGCAAAAATAGTTGAGACTTACCCTTTATAACCTTATAAGCTAAGCATGACTCAAGAGGTATTTCAGCACGTGATAAATGATTCAGAGTAAAGATGATGCATGGGCAGAGTTTATAGAGTGTTCATGAATCAGTGCATTAGCCAGTTAGGTTTTATTAGTCCTCTGCTTGGAAAGAAATATGTGGATGTTAGATGCCATTTTCAATTCAATAACACATTAAAAATGCTAGACCATTAAGCACGGTACAAACAGTAGACTATTTTTAAAAACAGCATCTCCAACAATCGAGGATGGTGCTAGCAAAGCCAAGATCGTGCAGGTTCTATTCCCAGGGAAGGCATTTTTTTTTTTTTTTTTTACGAAATAAAGTTGAAATAGAATAAATCTAAATATTAGACGAAAAGCTTAAAACTAAATGAAAATTAGAAATGTTGAAATAAGTGTACTTTAAAGTACTAAAATTAGTAACTGGACATAAAAAAAGGAAAACCAAAACTTAACTAAAATCTTAACTGAAATAAAATAAATGAGTCCTAAATAATAATATATATATTATCTTTTGTGTGTGTGTGTGTGTGTGTGTGTGTGTGTGTGTGTGTGTATATATATATATATATATATATATATATATATATATAAACACAAAAGATAATAGCACATAACAGAATTATTAAAAATATAACTAAAAGTATATTTTGTATTAAAGCAAGAAAAAAGCTTATACATATAAAAAAAAGTATGTAAATAATGTTGAAATAACACTAAAACTGGTTAAATGTATACAGAATCAACTTGAAAGCAAACTAAATAACTTTGTATAGAAGCATGTGCTAAGTTCATGTCTAAACATTTAAAACCAAACAATTATATTCAGACCCGCTTAAGATAGCATGGCATGAGCCATCAGGAGTGGACTGGATGTTCAGAAAAGTTCAGAATTCATATTTTTCAGACTAAATTAATATATATGTTTACATATATATACTATTTATTTTGACAAATGCACCTCATGAACTTTGATATAAAGATCTCGTATCTCTGGAATTGCTGTTATGACTCCGACTGGGAAGTGAATATGTGGATGTGAGGTAATCCAAGAACCTGCTTCCTGCTGGACCAGGATAAGCGGCAGCTGGATCCGTGTGATAGAGCCCGGAGACCTGGCCCATGCTCTACCTTCAGGAAACAATGGGAGAACAAGGAACTACCAAACAATTATCCCACCAATGCTGTTAGCCTCATTAAGGGGTCCGCAAGCGCCAAAACTCCCAGAAGTCCTAACTGTTTTAATCAGCAGAAGACAAGAAAAACAGACCCCGGGTCAGGATCACAATCACACTGGGATTTTTCATCTACGCAATGACCAGCAACATAATTAACTCACAAGGGCATATCTTCCTCAAAAACTATGTTAGCTTGACCAAGTACCAGACCACAAGATGTTTTTGGCCTTTGCTACAATATTAACAAAATTACAATACTGTTAGTCATCGACTTGGGGGTGTCTACCAAAGTCTAGCCAATCTTGTCTCCTCAAACACTTATGTAAGCACCCACCAAATGAGATCGTTTAAAGGGATAGTAAGTTTTATTTTGGTCCATATATTTAACGTCAATTGGGTCCAATATTGTTTTGGGCCCCACTGACTTTCATTGAATTGGCAAAAACTGCTAAAAACCTTAAAATGTCTTGGAAAAACATGAGAAATACTTTAATATTTCATAAACAGGACTAAAGTTTACAGTGCTTTTTAGTTTTGAAAAAAAAAAACATTTCCAATATTTATAGTCATAAATGAACAGTCTATTGGCCAAACAACACAATTATTCTTAACTCACCACGTTGCATAAATATATTTCCCAAGTCGTCACTGTACTTGCTCAATGCTCTAAAAACATTCAAACTGCTCACCACTCCTACATGCATTTCTTAACAGCCCCACAGGCTAAATTGGAAAGTTTGTTGTGGTTTCTTATGGGGAACCCAGCTCTCGGGTCACGTGGTGTGGAGCGTTTCCCGTAGTGACCCCCTCCTTTACTGCAGGATCTACTGCTTTGGCTCGGGTCGAGCTGGATCGCTCTTCCTGGCAGAGCTCAAGCCACAGGCTTGTGTCGGCAGCGGCCAAGTCAGTGTGCTTTATTGCAGTGAGGCCCCTCAAAGCTTACGGCTGGTGAAGGCCAGGAGCCAGGCTCGCAGCCAGCTTTTGTAAGAGTTTCCATGAGTAAAAGGGTTTGTAACCCCTCCTCAAGAAGCAAAGGAAAACAACAGAAGGAGCATATCAGAGGAAACAGTGAGCAGTAAATGAAGACTGAAGGATTGGTTAAGCGGTTGGTTGTGAAGTTGAACGTACCTTCATCACACCCGACAGCTTATTCAAGTATATAAAAAGAAGTAAGAACATCTTCAATGATAATAAGACAGCTAAAGCATCAGAAAAACTCAATACTAGACAGACCGACAGCTGTGCATGATGGACGATGGTTTTGTGCCAGTAGAAAAGTGCCTCTGTTTCAAATCAAATTAATGAGAGTGGTTGACAAGCTCAGCGAATGCCACACCTGACAGAGTCCATTACAGCTACAATCTAGAAGAAATGCAATCCGACTGTATAATGACACGGGAAGCTGTGTTAGCGCTTGGTAAAATGCGATATATTTTGCCAGGGGAGAAATGACAGGTAATAATTTTGACAAGCGAACCCATAAAAAATCCCGCTCTCACTCCATGCATAACTACTTGTCCATGTTTCTGCTTAGTTTGAGTGGTATGGACTATATTTCAACTTCTCAAACGAATGAAGACTTAAGCCTCGTCTGGAGATTAAGGAAAGCACTATCCTTCTGTAATCTGCTATCAGACATCTTTAAACTCCAAGAAGAGATCTTAGATCACTAGCAGAATGATTCAAGATAATTCCCTCACTAAATTAGCATACAGTATAAGGGTTTTATGTACTCAAAAGTGCTCTTAGGGCTTAAGGAAGGAAGACGCTCAAAGGTTTAAGAAATGCTGATGGCCGATCATATGTTCAAAAGTGTTGAAAAGCTGCAGGTTGAATGGTGTCCAGACTATTTGTATATTCCCATGATGCAAACTTAATGACATTGCTGAAAAGGGACCTCCTGTTGGACTTGAAGCACCATGTGATGTTTTAGCAGATCTTTTCATTACCAATAATGTTTGGGCCTCTGCGAATACACTAGAGAGCCATTAGTCTCAGTATCAGTACACCCACAAACCAGCCAGAGAACGCCTGATGCATATTACAGGCAAAACTGGACAGTACTTTCTCAATTAGGCAAGTTCTAATCTGACTGGCTGACTTAATGTCCCAGAGTCAGGGCACAGGGTTTCAATCAGTAATCCTGGGGATAGAAGTTGTGTTTACAATGATAAAATATTCACTAGATTTGCCAAAGTTTGCCAGGCTAAATGAGTATGCAAAGAAGTTAGTTTTAAATATTATATATTCCACAGTTTTACTGTTTTCACTTAATTTTGATTGAATACATGCAGTTTAGGTGAGCGTAAGCGACTTCTTTTAAAAACATTTAAACAACTTGCCAACCGCAAACGTTTGAACGGTAGCATATATGTTCTCTATATTTGTTTGAATTGTCTGAAGAGGATAATCCTGTCCCGAATGAAAACTGACAAACTGTAATGGGTTGCATTATGTCATTCAAACATTCTCTTTTTGTCGGTGGTTCTGGGCCAGAATAAACTGCGATGTGGATCAGACTTTTTGCCATTTAGTCAAAGATCTGGCTACAACTACAAAACCATTATCTATACGCTTTTATGATTTAATCGTTAGATTAAATATTAAAATTCTTCCATCTGTTGAATGTTCCTTCCACAAAATTTAACACAAAAGTTGAAGGAAAACCGATGAAGTCATTCATTAACTTTCCAGTTAATGTAACTACATTCTCGATATATTAAACATCATGGAACAGTGCCGCTGTCGTTGTGGCGGTAAGGTTAGCACTACGCTGGATCTTAATTTTGTGAGGGAGCACTCAAGCAAAAAGATCAAGCAATTAGAAACATCTGTTGGGCATTACATCAGCAGACTACGATGCACACGGTCACTAAATTTCGCTGGAATATTGCGCTGTCACTTACCATCATCTAGGTAAATTTGATCCAGTTCCTGTGGTTCCTGCTTGATGTTGACAGCCAGCATGGTGGGGGTGTCTCCCTCCTCCTGTACGAGGGGGGAGGACCCACTCCTCACCGGTCCTTTGGTTATCTGAGCTGCTAATGCAGAGGCCTCGCTGGTAGCCTGTGATTGGGTAAGACTGTGGCTGGGAGTGAAGGGGAGTTCTGGTGCGGAGTTTGGGGTGGAAGGATGGGACCCTGGAGAGGATGCAGGGCTTCCTGTTGGGTAGAGGATGGACGGTGGGTAACGTCCAGGTGTGGGCTGGATGGTGGAGATGTGTGGGACCGTTGGAGACTGGGGGCCTATACTCGATCCCGCTGATAGGCACTTAGTGGAGAGGTGAGGTGGGGAAAGATCCTGTAGTTTGGGGCTGGTGCTGGGGGAGGACGAACAGGACAGGGAGGAGGGGTTTGCCGCCAGTCTCTGAGGGCTCGATGTGAATGAGCCTGTGACACAAGGCCTTAGTTCTGAGGGCATCATGGGGGTCAAAGCCGGGGGGCTGTAGTAGGGCTTCGAATGCAGCGCCAACCCGGTAGGATGGAGTGGCGCACAAACCTGAGGGAGGTCGTAGTCATCGTGCGGCTCTGTTTTAATGGCTGGAGCTGAGGAGGTGAAGGGGAAAAGAAAGGAAAGAGAAAGATCAGATGAAGAAAATGGGGGAAAGGAGAAAAACGAATAAACACACGTTCCGGGTTCATGTGACTTTATGCGAGCTAGCACGAGAGAGTGGGTTTGTGGCTAGGATACCCACAGCGAAACAAACATTCTCATCAATGAGACTATGTGTCTGAGGCTACGCGCTCCCGCCCAACTGAAAATATTTAAAGAAAGAGGGAAAAAAAGGATGAATCATCACCACAAGAGCCTTCCAGCTGCTTTCAAAAATAAAAGGCCTATTTTTTTTGGATCTGCCCCCAGTGCTATTACCATATAAGCATGCATTATGAAATATTTTACTAGTAGCTTCAAATCCATAGCTACATTTTTCTCTCAGTAGAAGATTCAGGTTGTCATTTTAAGATGTCATCTCAGGTTTAAAGGAGCTAAATTGCAACTGGGTAAGAATTGGATTGAGACTGGATTAAAACCAGATCATACATATTCAGTGTACTGAGTTCAAACTAGCAGTAAGGCTGGCCGTTTTTGACATGCACAGTAGCAAAAGAGACTGTAAAAAAATTATATTTCTGTGGCTTTTAGTTCATGCCTTTAGTTATGGTCTTATGTATGATATAATCTATTATATACAAAAGTAACTTTTAGCAGATATGACTACTTGTCTACAACTAAAAACTACCTCAATGTTGTTTCCTGATGTATCTGATTCTGGTGAACAGATGTTTAGATACTGGGGAGAATTCATCTGTTGTTGACAAACTCTTCATCCTCATGACATTACATTTTTCACCTCTTAACTTCTGGCTGCATTTCTCAACAGACTGTCAGCAGCAGTTTATTTTTCTTCAGCGATGAGACATCCCTCACACCAACATGCCTCCACAGAAGCCCTAATGTTTTATTTTGCATTCTGTCAACAATACAGAAAAAAGGGAACTCTCTTTGCCGCCCAGACAAGTTTAAAATAGAGTCTAGACACCCATTTTAAGCCCAGAAGGGGGAAATGAGGCTTCTAGCACATGACTATAGAGGCTGGCAGATATCTGTCACTCCACCTCATGTTCAACCTCAAAAGACGGATGATTCAGATTTTTAACACTTAACTTCCAGGTACATAAAAAAATAATAATAATAATAATAAAATAATTTGTATTATTATTTAAAATTAATTATTTAAATCATTAATTATGTATTCAGTCAAATTAATAATTAAATTATTAATGATTCAATAATTAATTATTATTAATAATACAACAATTATTATTATTTTAGGGGTCCTTGGCCACAACCTGAAGACTGACCTGAAAAGATAATGTTTAGCTAAATGTTTTCATTGTTCCACCCACATAATGATAAAATATGTCGTACAGATACACTGCATCATATTTATAGTGTTCAGTCTAAAAAAAGACAGTACTACAGTTGCAGTGCCCACACTTCAGGAGACAGGGTTGGGACAAGCTGGGTCTGACTCAAGCCTTTGAACCACCCACTGGTTATGCACACTGGGCCTGAGGGAATTAGCAGTGGTTAGGACTTTTCAGATGTCAAGTCATTTTTTTTTTTTTTTCACCTGGCAACCAGTCTGGATTTGAATAATAGCATTCACATACTGGACCCCACCCTGTCACTGCCCTTCCACTGCTCCCGGAGCAGGTATGGAAAAGAACAAATTTTATGTAAATGATTTTAACAACAGCAAAAAAAAAAAAAAAAACTAGCCACAATTCCATCCACTAAAAAGGCATTTGAATGTCTTCTGAATTCATTCAGTCACAGACTGGAAATAAAGGAGTGTGTATGAATTAAAGTAAAAGAAGGTGATGTATTACCGTTTGTAGGAAGGTACGTGAAACGCTGGTACTGGCTTCTCTTCCGTTTGCCATTGCACACATAGAAATTCACTTGAACTGGACTGGATATTCTTTGGCTCCGGTATGGTGGGACTTCCACAAGCAAAGCCACCTGAAATGCAAATTATGAAGTGAAATAGAATCGGTTGAGCTGCTGTCAAGTGACGTCACCTTTATTTATACAGCTTTAACAAAACGATAGTGTCATTATTAAGCGCAAGTCAGTTCAGTGTTTATTCAGTTCAGTTGAAGAACAAGTTCAATTCAGCAATAAGCAGCTCAACCGAAGTAGCTCTACAGAAGAAAATAGTGGCATTTTTAGTTCAATGTTGATTCAGTTCAGTTCAATAACTGTGAAAAGTTCATCAGTTATAAAAAAAACAAGTTCAATTCAGTGATAAGCAGCTCAACCGAAGACAGTAGTGCGTTATTCAGCTCAAGTGAGTTCAATGTTGACTCAGTTCATTTTAATAACAGTGTCCATGTTGTGCCATTTCTCAATTATGCACAAATTCAGTTCAGCACCTAGACGATATAGTGACATTATTCAGCTTAATTCAGATCAAGTTATCATTAAGTATCACTGCTGTCAAACTGATAAAATGACAGAATAAGTGTCTTTTGACGACCAGCTAATCAAGTCAGTTGCAAGAAACCCAAACTCCATCAGGTGACTGAAATGGGGGAAAAACCTTCATCGGGGTACCAGTTTTCCTCTGTCCAAATACATGTTGATGTGCTGGGCTGGTCAGGATGCTAAAACAAACAGAACAATGTTTTTCTATCACCACAGAGCCACTAGGTGAGTTACTTTTAGTAGTCCATAAGAGTTTAAAATTGAAAGTATTGGTTCATCTGACATTTTAATGAATAAAGAGTTTCAAAATAACAAAAGCCTTAATAACAATGTCTCCGTTATTCAACCTCAACAGCCAACAGCCACACACAAGCACAAGCAATTGTGGCTTTGTGAGCTCAGGGCAGAGGAGGTTCAGACAAACCAAGCTGCATGCACGGCCTTATTTTTGTGCTTCTCACTCTGAATGAGAGAATATCCGGGGACTTCTCCACTCTCTGTCTCCAGACAACACTGAACTTCTGACCGCTGAGCCATCTGCGATTATAACTACAGTATGAGAAAGGTGCTGCTAGTGTCAAACTGTCTATCTCCCTCAGCCTCTTTTCCTCCACCCTGAGATGAACCCTGTGTGGCTGAGAGGAGACTGATGGAGGTGCTGTACAGTAGCCAGAGAGGAAGTCATCAGTCTTCTTGCAGGTTTTAGAAGCATGTGCAGGTGAGCTCCCCGACTATTTATATTAGCACATCGCCTTAGCCGCAGAGCAATGCCAGACCAAGCACAATGTGTTAGAGAGAATTTCATCCATTAGTCTGATTCTCAGCTGTGCTCAGGACCCTTTGCCCACAGCAAAATCCAACAAAATTCAGATTTTCCCCAGGGGAAAAATACTTAAATGTGTTAAAATAGCAACAACACACCCATGTTCCTAAAAATCCAAAATGAACTGTCTTTCACAAGTCATTTTACTTTTATAAAATGACATATTTCTGAGTGAAACAGCATATTCAATGCAAATATTAAGGCGATTTAGGTAATTTGGCAGTCTCAACCTGGTTACACCCAAAAGAAGCTATTTTGGTTATACGCCTACAGATCTTATCTACTTCAATTGAGAAAGACTGAAATCCCCAAAACTGTGACATAGACAACATTTCCTGCTACAAAATAGTAATAAAATCTCAATATCATGTTTTATCATTATGTTAAATCTTTTAAGTTTTTATCTTTTGTCTCTATAGTAAATCATGATGGAATTTTTTTTAGGCCTGTTCAGTTAATACACATGTATTATTATTATTATTTTTTTTATTAATCAAGGATGCATTAAATTGATCAAAAGTGACAGTAAAGACATGACAATACATACCATTTTTGTTGTTGTTTTTTTTTTTTACTTTCTATTCATTAAATAATCCAGAAAAAAAATATCACTCTTTTCACAAAAGTCTTGACAGCACAACTGTTTTCAACATTGGTAATAATAGCAGCAAATCAGCATGTCAGAATGATTTCTGAAGGATCATTTGACACTGGAGACTGGAGTAATAGCTGCTGAAAATTCAGTTTTGCCAACACAGGAATAAATACAATTTTCAAATTTAATAAAACAGAAAACTGCTAATAAATTATTACAATTCTATATTACATATTACCATTTTACTGTATGTTTGATCACACTGAATACACAGTGCTATTTAGGAGATCAGAAACAAAAGAAAAAAACATTTAAAAAAAAAAATGATTAAGGCTCATTTTCTTTATACATTTTCTGGATCCACCAACTAAACAGTCCTCATTTGAAGACTATTCAGCAACAAATTTCAAACGCTGGTGTTTACATAAAAATTACTGTGACTTTAAAGAAGATCATGCTTTATCTTCTGGATTTGCAGATGAATGTGCAGATTGTGAAAAGACAAACAGATCCCTCCAAAACTTAAAAAAAGGCCACTGATACAATCCAGCTTACCGAACTAAAAGAGCCATGTGGTTTAGACTGAGTGAGAAAATGGTTCATATTAAATAAATATACATATACACACAGAGCAGGGCAGGGAAGGGCAGAAATCAAAGGCGTCCTTGTAAAAAAATGTCTAACACATTAATGCTCCATTCAAACAGATGGTCTCCATTCACTCTGAGCATTGAAACCAGGCGTGGAGGCTCTCATAAAGTTATGAACCAAGAGACACCAGACAAAGGCTAGCTTTCAGTGAGATTTTGGCTCAAGCAGGGAAGAAACAAACATTAATTCATTCTAAAAAAAAATATGACAGCCATCGAGCTGTCTTCATTTTATCATAAACACATGAGCTCAGACAGAAGCTAACACAATTCTGCCATAAATTTGAAGGAGTTTTAGCAAGCTTATTTTCTGATAGAGGGACCGCATTTGAAAGTTCTGCCAAGAAGCAATTAAAGAGTCACTACGCAATTATACATTCTCTTTACCAGAATCTACAAATAAAATGCAAAATAGCTGGTGCTTTTGTCTTTGATTTAAATATTGTATAATATTCCAGAAATGTATTTTAACCAAGTCTTTGTTTCTTAGCTGGACAGTACTGATGGTTAAGACCTTTAGAATGGGTCTCTTCCAACAGCTCTACAGACAGACATGTGCTACCTAACAAGTGTGTGTGGCGTGGGGAGCAGGTGCAGTGATTCACACACAAACACGGTCTAATCCCAGAGTCTAAACTGTGGTCCCTGAGCTCTCACAGAAAGAATCTTCCATAGAGAAAACAAGGAGCAGGTTTGCCTGTGTGTGTGTTTGTGTTTCCTCCTGAGAACAGAGAGTAGGGCTCAACTCGTACATTATATCCGCTTTAGACACAAAAAACAACCCGTTTGCCTCAAACACAACAATACAACAAAAAAAATCTTACTTCTAAACTATTTTGGTTATATATTTATGCATATGTTTATATTATTTAATTTATATATTTGTCAGGATTTCATCTTGCTTCCCTTTTTGGTGTAAGACAAAATGGTGAAAAATTGGCGACTTACAGATTTGGATGATTCTCTGTTGACTTTGGCCTCCATTTCCCATATGTGATGGCCATCTGCAAATAATAAATAAAAAGAGCACAAATTTATAGCATATTATTAACTTTCACTTAGCATATGCAAAAGAAACTCCATACAACTTCAACTCTGAATTCAATATTTGATATATCTACATTTATATATTATGATAGAGTGATGGAAAACAAAAATGAGTGAATAACTTTAATTTAAAAAAATCTATAATAATCATTATGATATTTTGTTAACATGAAAAATAAACATACAACACATATTTAGTACATTTTTAAAGGGATGAAAACAAGATAAATGTAGGAGAATCTTTTGCATTTTTGGTGCAAATTAGTGCCACTTAATATGTCAATATGTAACATGGCTAATAATGTTTTATATATGTATTTATATTTTTTTTTTTGTAGCTGTTGAGTCACAACTCGATATAAAATCTGGGTCCTGAAGCAAAATCAGCAGAGACCCGCTGCCGCAGACGACCTCAGTATAACATTAAAAAGTTCTTCTAGAGCTATCACTATACTGCAGTCAGCCTTGCGATTACATCATGTCCTGTCTGCCTCTGACCCGCTTGGGCAGATGGGGGGCTGATGCAATCCTAATGATCTTACCAGAGCCAAGAAGTGTGTGCGTGTGACGTGCTTTTGCTATGGGGGGGACCAGTCGCTTACATCAGCCCCTTGTGGAATCTCGCAACTCATGACAAATAGTGTCTGAAGGGTCCAATAAAAGACCTAGTAAACTCTGCTTCAGATAATGAGCAGCGGCTGTTTGGCTAAAGAGCGTGGGGCGTGCTTAAACGTCATAGACTCTCATCTGTCCTTTCTCTCAAATCGCCAATCTCGGGCTTATTTTCTCCTTATTATAAAAAGTTTTATTTAACTATTTTCAGCCACCAGTTTCTCAATGCAAACAGGCTTTCCCACACAAACGCTCGGGAACAAAAGACATATTAAGGTTTCGTTTGCTATTTTTAGTTAAGACATCACTGAAAAGACGTTTTTACTCAGGCTGTAAAAGCAGGAGAAAACCGCAGGGTAGTTTGGTCACAGCAGCGACCCGCTAGGGCAAACCACAGACACACACATGAAAATATAAAGCATCATTGCGTCTAAGACAGAATAAAAGAGAGGAAAGCAAGCAGAAGAAAGAAAGAAAGAACAATGGATGACACATCTTTCCATTGGCTCGTCTGCTGTCGTAATTTTACATAATTGCATATTGCTATCATACATGTCACACTGACGATGCTCCTGGCTTTAAACAGAATGCGGTGGAAAACACTGTATTGGTTTTCCATGATAATTTTCTATGACAAATATGCTCCAGTATTCCTAGACATTGAGTGCTTTATTTATACCACTGAGAAAGATCAAATGTATTGTTCTCACCTCTTTGAAATATTTATATGAGGTCCCAAGCTTCAAGTCAGACAAATTGCTGGTTAAATTTCAAGACAAATGACCTGTCAAGTTCTTCTAAAGTTACTCAACAGCACATGCGCTGAATAGATCCGAATAGCATCAGATTTAGAGGCGTGCTAACAATACTGGAGTAACGTCTGATTGCGATGACTCTGGCATCGGGGGTCATTTTCCATTGGAGGTTCTCAAACTATTCCAGACATATTATTCCAATGGAATGCTGAGACTATTTTGATAGCATTTTAAAAGAAAGCTTAGACAGTGGGGTCTAGTTTTCGTGGGCAGACAGTGAGGGCATCCCTGGCTAGTCGCGCTGCGGTCTGTGATGTGGTGGAACGGTCTGTCATTACTGCTGGAAGGTAATGTGATGCTTCAGGGAACCTCCATTCCCACTGTCTCCTTCTCTCTCGCTTTTGTTCCTGCTCTTTTTCAGATCAGTTCCAAAGAGTTAGTACCACTGGCGTATGTGGAGTCAGCAGACAAATATATTATGGTTAAATATGTCTATCTACAGCGATTTTACGGCTCATTTTAATGATGATATATACATTACAATTCAAAAGTTTGGAGTCAGTAAATTTTTTCTGGAAATAAATTAATATTCTAATCAGCAAGGGTGCATCAAATTGATCAAAAAGTGACAGTAAAGACATTCATAATGTCACAATATTTCTATATCAATTAAATGATGTTCTACTGAATTTTCTATTCATTAAAAAAAAAACATGGTTTGCAAAATAAAATAATAAGAAATGTTTACTGAGCACTAAATATTAGTATATTAGAATGATTTCTGAAGGATCATGTGACACTAAGACTGGCGTAATGACATTGTAATTGACATTACAGCACAAAATAACATTGAAAAATATTAAACAAATATTCAGTTGTAATAACAGTTCACAATATTATTGTTTTTACTTGCCTTGATGAGCATAAGAGATTTCTTTCAAAAACATAAAAAAAAGGAAAAAAAATATTACCAACCCCAAAATTTTAGATATCAAAATGACAGCTGATCAGTAAAAAAGTTGAACTAAACAGAAGAGAGAGTTAAATTGAGTTAAATCACCGTCTGTCTCCATCAGAGATACTATTTCACCCTAATACAATCTCTTGTGTGTGACATTTGCACATTGCACATTTTTGGGAAAGATGTGGAATGCCTGATTAACTTAAGAAACACTGTATTAAACTGATGGATCAAGGCCTTAGCAATTCTTTGTAAGTAACATCACTCTGCACCCCATCCTCCCTTATTTTGAGTTTTCTTTCTGCAAAGGTTCAATCTTTTCTCTGAGCCTTCCCTCCAGTGGGACATGTCTAAGTGCTAGTGCAGGACTGTGGAGCCTGTGGTCATAAGAGCCCTCTTCCCTACTCAGCTGAGCCATGTGAGTGGATTACCTGCCTGCTCTCCACGCTGGAGAACTGATGAGGACACACAATCCTCTTGCCTACGACTCAGCCACTGACCACATCATATCAGAATACTTGCTCAGTGAGAAGTAAACAAGTCCGTTATCAATAAATACCATGAGCTAGTTTTCTTGAAAGCCAAGGTCAACCTGACGTATTTCAAAAACTAAACTCTAACTAGATTTTACATGTGGTTACATCTATAAAACTTGCCACTACCGAATGCTTTCCAGGGGGCTACTAGGCAAGTTATGCAATTTGCTGAGACATTCAGATTAGTTTTCAGACGTTTCTATGCAGTTGCTAGGGTGGTTGTAATTATGTTCCACATCAAAAATGCCCACCCCAAGTCTGTATGATATTTTGGTCTCTAGATATAGCCTTTGATCACAAATTTTCTTTCTTCTGTTGAACATAAGATAAGATATTTTGAAGAATGTTGGTAATCAAACAGTTGCTGATTGCCATTGAATTTCCATGGTATGAAAAAAAATGTCTACCTTCAACTGGTTACCAACATTAATTAGAATATATTTTATTTTGTGTGTGTGTGTGTGTGTGTGTGTGTGTGTGAGTGTATGTGTGTTCAGCAGATGAAAAAGACACCCATACAAGTTTGTAACTACTTGACAGTGAGTAAATAATGGCAGAATGTTAATTTGTAGGTAAACTATCCCTTTAATACTAAAAGGGAGTTCACCAAAACATTTAACTGATGTTGTCTTGTACTCACCCTCATGTTGTTCTAAACCTGTATGACTTATATTTTAAAGAATGTCTCAATGTTATGATGAACATCATCCAGAGTCCATTTTTCAAAACAGCATATTTTGCGTTCTATAGAATAAAGAAATGCTTTCAGGTTTAGGATCACATGATAGTGAACCAATGAGTTTTGAGAGAACTGTTTCTTTAAGTATTAGGTACTGAGTATTACAAATAGCTAGTGACGCTTGTCTTAGCAAATACCACTCAAAAACTAAATTCAAAATCAGAAAACTCTTTCTGGATCAGCTTGTACTTGCCAAACTCCCCCTAAGCCCAGATCAGAATCAAAAGCCCTGTTGTGCTGTTGATTAGGGTGGGCCACAAAGAAAGAAATCTTAGTGCCCCAGGGGTAGAAGGCAGTCAGGGAGCTGGGTGGTGGTGGTAGTGTGCGTCCAAAAGCCTCCCTCAGACTGTTGTGCTGTAAACATACACAGATGCGGCAACGCAGACCTGCTCGCCACTGCGTTGTGAATAGACTCCCTTGTCCTCCCCGAGTTACAGCGGAGAGCGATCCCCCTCCTCCTCTGGGCAAAAGGGATCAGCGTATGGCACGAGAGAGAAAGGGGAGCTCAGGCTGGGATGACCCTAATTGCAGATGCTCAAGCGAGCCAGTTTTCCAGAACGTGCTAATGAACAGCAGCTGTGGAGTCTTCAGGCGAGGAGCGCTCCTCTTCTATGCCATGTGAAAACACTCCAATGTGCTAAAAAATGTGCATTTTCATTGCGTTTAAAAGGAAAACTATAAAAGACACCAAATTCTGCCAGGCCATTGTCATGGATGGTCTGTTTATGAATGTCTAATATTATTTTTGTTGCTCTTTAATGAGGAGACAATGCAGGGATTCCCTGAGGCTTGTGGTCGTGATTGGTTTGTTTGCGAGAGAGCACCATTGTTGCCGAGGGTTGTTGAGGACAAGCCAAACCTCAGGGCTCCTTCACACGGAGGTTATTGTTCTGAAGTGTGAAGGCGGACTCCCGCATGAGATTTTCATTCTCCAAGCCTCTCTAGGATAAACTCATAGAAGACCTATACAAACCACTCACAACTTACAACATTATTAGTAGCTGTTAAGGTGAGCATCACTATTACTATTGCTAATAGGGAAGGTTAGAGACTAGACTAAATTAAACTAAGTAAAATAAAATATATGTGTTCTAAGGCTATGATTGTTAACATGAACTTGAAATGCTGATTTAAATCAACTGTTTGTTGGGTTAATTACCTTTCTACGAGTTACATTGCTACTCAAGTAAATGGTTCAGTAAGGGAGTCATAGTCAGTAGTGGCTCCAAACAATTCAATGAAGCAATGAGAACGATTCAAACTTCTGACTCAACGAGTTCAGACCTTTTCATGACTGTCCCATTAAAAATAATAAGTTCATACGAAGTCATTCGTTCACAAATTGGACAAAATTCTTTGCACTGCTGATGCTGTGGTTTTGAAGCAGTGGTGCACACACCTCACAAGATATTTGATGAAAATGTATACGGACACACACAAGTTATTGCAAGTACATTTTGAATGACTGACTTAAATTTTAATGCTGTGATCATTTTGGCAGCAGTCTGTGGTTTTAACCAATA
The DNA here is from genome assembly GCF_023724105.1 of Carassius gibelio. Classification (NCBI taxonomy): domain Eukaryota; kingdom Metazoa; phylum Chordata; class Actinopteri; order Cypriniformes; family Cyprinidae; genus Carassius; species Carassius gibelio. The sequence continues at coordinate 20,832,071 of NC_068389.1, read as the reverse complement.
CTGGAGGTTGATGCATCTAAAGTGTGTTTTCAAACTACCATCTGTCTGTTCACCGTATGATTAAGTAAAAAGAATTTGGTTTATGGTTTTTATGGACAAAAGCCGAGACCAATATTCACCTGTGCTGTCTGGAACCACCCATGACTGCAGACAGATCTACTTCTGTTCTAATGAACACTGACTCACACACACACACACACACAAGTCTGTACCTGGATAACTTAATATAAAGGGTAAAAATAAGCATGGTCCCACAGCATTATCATATGAACTCACAGACCAACACACAAAGAAAAGAGGGGAAAGAGGGGAAAAAGAATTTTAAGTGGTTTTGCAGCTAGGCAGGCAGTGAAGTCCAGTGAGTCCAGATGTAAAAACGCTTTTGCTCTCACGAGGGTGTTTCTTTGTGTCTACCTCTTCCTTTCACTAATTTTTTTTTGCCCTCTATTTTTCCTTCTGTTAGGAATCCCCACTGTTCCGTAACACACCCACACGCACATATTAAATTTAACACATCTGGCTCAAGCACTCACACACAAACACATACACCATTTCCAGTCACTGGAAAAAAAAAATTGATTCGAACAGCAACCACGATAGATCCCAGCCCTGGCCGGTGTCAAATAAAGATAACAAAAACAACTTCTGTTGTTACGAATTTGCATACAAAGTCAACAAGCTGCTCGACCACTGACACTGGGATCTCTCCACCCATCTCAACCTGATCTGCATCTGAGGACGCCAACTTAAAGAACTTTACAGTTGAGAAATCCTTCCCTCTCCCTCTTCCTCTTCTAAGAAAAGGAGATGTCTTATCTTTAGTCATAAGCCAAAATGAAGATTTCTTGGAGGTGTCTGATTATGCTGTGGTGTCTAGACCAGACAGTGAACTCAGATTAGTAACATACACATATTAATCACAGATGACTCTGATGTGGAAGGTGCACAGATCAGACAGCAAACACATTTATATAAAGCCATATCTATCTATCTATCTATCTATCTATCTATCTATCTATCTATCTATCTATCTATCTATCTATCTATCTATCTATCTATCTATCTATCTATCAGCAAATCCATAGCAACAACCCAAAAACAAGGCCAAAAATCCACCTTAAAAGGCATCTAATAACTGCATCTCTTTTTAACAACTTTCAAATAAGGCTTTGTCAAGATGACATTCATAATCTGACAAACTATTCTATTCTATTCTATTCTATTCTATTCTATTCTATTCTATTCAAATGAATTAGCTATAACAATAATTCCAATTGAAAATTCTGCTTTACTTTCAATCACCAGTCAGTTTTAAATGATTTCCCTATTTCTTTCTCTCAGTTTCAGAATTTTTCCTCTCCCATTGTATATTAGTTTCCATTTAAGAAACGCTCCAAGTACAGATGGGAAAAGAGTGCATGAAGTCACGTTGCAGCTGAGAGGAAACAATGGTCAGAAAGAGGGAGAGAGAGAGAGAGAGAGAGAGAGAGAGAGAGGGATTCCCTGTGTGTGAGTCACGTTGCGGGAGCCCCCTCTTTACTCATAACAAAAACAACCCATTCCTTCGAGACTTCGAGATTTCAGATTTCAGATTGATTTCAACACCTTTTCATTAACAGTCACCATGTTGATCATCTTGCAAGAAATATTCCTCTAACATTTATCTTAAGGAACCGTTTCTGTCATTTTGTCTCACCCCCCGTTGCTCCAAATCTTTCTTTCTTCCATGGATCAAAAAATATACATTGTTCAAGCATATCTTGGCCACACATCAAAATTTTGGTCTGTTCCTCACACAACTGTAATTCTATGAGATTCTGAATATAGTGTGCAAGTTGTTTAGACTACATCTATGGTTTCGGTTTCAATTTGGATATGCATACACTTGCATTATATGCATATTTCCTCAAAAGACCTTTTGAGTCTCATGTAAGAAAGAAAGTTATAGAGGTTTGGATCAACATGACAATGAATAAGGAGGAGGGAATAAGTAATGATTTCATTTTATGGTTGAACTATTCCTTTAAAAATTATGATACTAGAACTAATATGAATCTAATATACAGAAATTCCATCTAAAAATCCATAGAGAGGCAGAGGCCTCGTTCCCTTCCTAAAAACAAACAGAGTGTTTCCCAGTTTTAAAGAAGGCAAAGTTTTATAGATGATGGTAAATGCAAATACAGGGGAATAAGTTATAAGGCAATGAAGCAGGAGCATGTGACCGAGCTCATGAAAAATGATAGTGGAAAAGATTTGCCTTTAGAAAAGTGGACAGAGAGAGCGAGAGGGCTGTTGATGCCAACGGTGGGCTGGCTCAGGGGTGTTTCCATGTGAGGAGTGCCCAAGAATCCACAACCCATGCCAGACACAGGGAAACCCTTCTCAAAAACAAGAGCACACACCCTTCTGTCAGCAAGCACACACATGCCCTCTCTATCTCTCTCTCTCTATCTCCTCTTTACACAAACACCCACGCACATATGTGCACAAACCAAAAATGTCTCTTGGTTAGACAGCATGTTAGTGATGCAGTAATTAAACCAATTGGACCTTGATGCAACAAAACTCATGCAACTTCCACAGCAACTTCTATCCATCTCCATCCATCCATCCATCCATCCATCCATCCTTCCATCGCTTTAAAACCAACTCTAAATAAGATAAAAAATTTAATAAGACAAAATTTTATATAAAACACAATAATAAAATACTAATTTTAATTTCATTATATAGAGAGAGAAAGAGAGAATTGCCTACTATATTAAAGAGAGGGTTCGATATCATTCTACAACTTGAATGCACTTCAGCAGCTTAATTTCCCTTCTTCACAGGTAAAACAATGAGGCCATTTCCTTCAGCTTTGTGTTACTGATCGCCAAACATCCAGCGTGTTTACTTTAATTTGCCTTTGCCTTGTCTTCACCGCCTGTCTTTTTTTTTTTTACTCATCAAGGAAATGACTGTTTGTAAATCTCAGGTATCAACAGTCAAGGGCTACTGCTTCTATTTTCCATATGGAAAAAGAGAGAGACCTGAATAAAGACAGACACAAAAAATCAAAACAAATGCCCAGACTGCACTCTCTCTCTCTCTCTCTCTATTTGGGCTCCATTCCTGGGCAGCTCAGGCAATGGAAAGTTCTGGAAATGTAAATCTGTTAGGTTAAAAATACAGCGCATTAATGTGCTCCACATGTGGCACTCTGGCATAGGAAGGGATATTTTGACGGCAGAGAGGGGAAGAAGGAGGGATGGAGGGAGTGGTAGGAGGGTTTTTCTGGAGGAAAGCATACACACACATTCACACAATTAAAGAAAGGAGTTTAAGAGCAAAGCACGACCTTTCCACACATAGTTTCTAGAGGACTGTCACAGAATAAATGCTCTGAGTAAACACTGACGCTCATGACAATAACAGAGAGACAAGCCACTGCATCAAGCCTAGGGAGGAAGGCATTCATATTGGATGCCTTTACTTCCATTGGACTATGGGCAGTAATTTGCAGTGTGTGATTTCTGCACCACTAGTGGCTTGAAAAATAATTCCATAATTTTTGTTTGAGCAGCACAACACAATATCAGCTCAACTGATGGGATAGTTTTGGGATGGAATTAAGTGTTCATCCAAACAATGGATATTGAGAGTGTGTTTGGGTTTTGCAATTTCGTTTTAAAATATTTTAAACTGTAATTTATTCCTTTTTTTTTTTTGGCAAAGCTGAATTTTCAGCAGTCATTACTTCATCTTCAGCATCACATGCTCCTTCAGAAATCAGTCTAATATGCTGATTGGTGCTCAAGAAACATTTCTTGTTATTATCAATGTTAAAAACAGTTGCACTGCTTAATATTTTTGTGGATCCACTTGTAGGCCAACTTCACACCAATTTATACATTTTGGGTTAGTTTAAGATTACTTTTAAACTAACTTTAAATGTAATTATTTTTATTAAAAAAACTAAAAGAAATACAATAAATTCAGTTCTTTGTCATCATCATCATCATCATCATCATCATCATCAAATGCATTAAACAGTTCAAAAAGTTACAATGAACAATGTTTATTTGAATGTGTTTACTTTAAGTGTTCATCCAAAAAATGGAAGACAGGAGAGTATTTGGAAAATTGGGAAGTTTTTGTGGTCCATTTTTATGCTGCACGTGTCCCAGATATAACATACTGAAATGTTAAAAGTTAAAATGATTTAGTTAAAATGTGAAAAGTAAGCAGTGTTTGCCTAAATCCCAGTTTCCTTGCTACCTGTCCTATACAGTATGCCAGGTTAGAGTCCATCACAAATCATTCTGCATTGAAACAGCATGCCAAATATGTCCAGATGGCACCTACACATGCTTTTTGGCCTAATATTGTCCAGATCCTCTAGAACTACGCAAGAGGATTGGTTTGCGATTGTTCTCTGATGCCCTATTGAAACATATCATTATGACCAGGCCAAGACAGAATTTGTTTTTGTTTTTTTGGGGCGACAATCTGTGAAGTGGATTTTGGTCAAAAGTGATGTGTACTAGACTCATATTGGCATCTAAAAGCATACAATAAGCTAAATATTTAATTAACATGCAAGGGGTGGGGGATGTACTTTACGAATGACACAGAGATTCCTTGTGGAACTTACCCAAAACATTTACATCACACTTAAAACTATGTTATTAACCATCGTCAGCATTGCATATATCCTTGTACTTAGGGGAAGTATGCGAATTGGGATTCAGCCTTTGTCCCTAAAGCTTTATCTTCAGAAATTTTCCAAAAGAGAGGCCATTTCAAAACAATTCCTATTGCTCTCTCTCTCTCTCTCACACACACACACACACACACACACACACAATCACAGCTCCGTGTTCCCTACCTTGTGCTCGCTCCACAAACACCACCTTGGAGTCGGGCTGGAAGTTGTGCCCGCTGAGAAGCATCTGTTCCCTCCCTGAGGCGGCACAGCTTTCCATGCTCTGTTTATCCACGAGGGGCAGCTCCTGTGCCGAGCGCTGGGCTGCAAGGAGGATAAAGAGACAGAAAGAAAGCCAGGAAAGAGATGTATATGTGTAACACACTATGGTTCAAAATGGTGAGTTATGTAAAAAAAAAAATGTTTTTGAGAGAAGTCTCAATAAGGCTGCATTTTTAAAAATGAAAAATATAGCATAATAATAATAATAATAATAATAATAATAATAATAATAATAATAATGTAAAATATGATTACAATTTAAAATATCTGTTTTCTTTTTTTATTATTATTACGAGTAGTAGTAGATTTCTTTTTATTTTATTTATTTATTTATTTTACATGTGATGGAACAATTAATTTTCAGCAGCCAATACTCCTTCTTCAGAGTCATACGATCCTTCATAAGTCATTATAATATGCTGATTTGGTGCTCAAGAAACATTTCTTATTAATATCACATTTGTGCTGCTTAATATCTTTATTTTCACGAATCTTTGATAAATGTAAATGCTTTTTTTTTTTTTTTACAATGTAATTTTATTTACTGTCACTTTATGGTTTATTAATTTCTTAGAATGAAAAATCTTACTGACCCAACCATTTGAACTTTTGACTCTATATATATATATATATATATATATATATATATATAAGTAGTTCAGTCTGTACTTTTGTAAATTGTACCTGATATGTGCTGCTGATATATGCTTCATATGTCTTTCACACGTTTATCCTTTAACTGGCTATAATCCAGAAATCACTCACATTTTATGAGCGGTTCCCATTGTCTAGTGATATTTCTCATTTACCTCATAGCAATTGATCAGGCCTGGCAATTATTAGAGCGAAAAGTCTGTATTTGATTTATTGATTCAATCCATCTAATTACAGCATTCCTGTCAGTAGAACACAGTGCTAGCAAGGACATGAGTTTGATTACCAGGGGATAAATTAACTGATAAAAAGTAAATGAATGCCATGTTAGTGATACTGAATAAAAAAAGATTTAGTGAGATTTAGTGGCATGACTCACAGCACTCAATGGGGTTAGATGCCACCTGTAAGGACACCATCCTGCCGTTGGGTTGGTTGATGTGGACACGGAACACCATCCTCACACGCGTATTCTTCCGTCCGATGTCTGTCTCGCCCTTCCGGAGCTCGATGTCTGAGTTACGCAGCTTCAGAATTCCAGCGCAGTCGATTCTGTGGCACAGAAAAAACGTTAGTGTTACAGACTCAACAAATCCTTTCCAAAGTACAAAAATGTGCGGTAAATATCGTTAGACAGTTGTTTAATAAACATTTTCTCGGAACAGAGTAAATGTTTAATATATTGCCTGAATTTTTTTGTTCTATTTCTGCCAAAATTACGCCTGGCCCTGCACAAATAAATTCCCTTTCTCTCTCGTCTCTTCCAATTTCTGCTTCTGACATGGCAGAGATGTTGTCAAAAAAATCCATGAAAAGTTTTCTTTCTCCATTTAACATTCAAATCCTCCAAGTCAATTTAAGTAAATACCTGTCAAAAGTAAAAAATACTTAAAGAGCCTGTCAAAGATCTGAATCTCATTGAAGAAACATTTAGGGCCCTTTATTTAAGATGCACACAAGTGCTGATCCTTAAAGCTTACTTTAGGAAAAAACAGGAATTCTGAAAAAACTTGAGTAACAATTACTGAATACGAGTGATATGTTGTTGCAGTACAGATATTAACATCTCCATGTGTATGTGGTGAGGATGAGCACAATTTACTCTAGGTGTCATCCAGATTTTAGATAAAAATTATTGAAATGACAATTATTGAAAAGATTTAAATGAGATCGAATATAAAATAAAATATGCAAATATATAATATAAAAGACAAAAATTATAAAAAAAATAAAATAGTTATACAAGTTATATAATGAATCATAAATCTGGAATCATAAACTGAATTATACAAGGCTACCAAATTATTAATTATACAGCTATTATAAAAGAGCGAGGTTATATTCGTCATTCCTTTTCCCAAACAACTGTCTGTGTTGAGCTTCCAGCATTCCATTTTCAACACTATATGCATTCAAACTGAACTCTATATAAAAAGTAAAAAAAAAAATATATATATATATATATATAATTTTTTTCTCCAATTAAAAGAAAACGTGGAATTAAATACTAAAGACTTTGAAAAAAAAATAAAAATAAATGGCTAAACTGCACTGAAACAGGGACATACCCATTTTTTGGCTTTACTACAGAAACGTGACAAATCGGGAACGCTTCCCAGAAATCTCCGAAAAACGATCCAGAGGGGTGTGTGGTTTTCTTTTTCTTGTCTTTTTTTTTTTTGTTTAAGTTAAGTGTTACATCCATTATAGAGTGGGAGGAAAATGCTGAGCTGGTAAGACTGCTACCGCCTGGCTTGCAGAACAGACCCCATCGGGCCATTACAGGCTCCACACGACCAGAGGCCTCCTGTAACACAAGCCCTGGAGCTCATACAAGGGAAACCCACGGCGCTGGGACTCCTTGCACACACAAAACACACTTCTGCTTCACAACAGGAGGATCGGCAGTAAAACGAAGGTTTTTTTATGTTGTTTATTGAAGGAAATATGCACAGGATGCATGTAGAAATACATAATTACCAAGGTACAAACACTTCCCCCCACTGGGCTTGTAAGTTTCTCTGTGCTTTTCCTGTCTTTCTGAAATGTACATGTATACTCACATGGCCCTCATGTTGCTCTCAGGCAATAGAGGAATCTCAAGAACTTTGGTGTTGGACTGCATGACCTCATGGCTTGGTGTGGACACAGTCTTCCCGGTTATACGGTGGACCTGGTAGAAGGCGTGGGGCCGGAGAAGACGGTCGTCTGCTGTCCCAATAAACAGCTGAAGGGTCAGAGGCTCACTCTCCATATAGCCGTGAAGCTGAAAGGTACAGACACTAATTTATTGGCATAACCTGTTTCTAGCGGATTGTCTATCCACAATTAACAAGGAAGTGACATAATCACAGCCAGATGTTGTTTAATGTAAAATGGGATTTTGGACTATAAAAGTGGGTGCTGCATATATAGAAGCCTAACAAACAACAGTATGTCCTGTTGCTTAACAAAAACTCAAATGGCAGCTACGTTGACAGATACAAAATTAAGCTACATTTTGTCAGTTGCTCAGTTTTTATTTCTTCAAGGAGGTGTAAGGAAGCCCCGTCCACACTGAAATTTCACTGGACCAAAAACTTTGTCATATACATACACTACTATTCAAATGGTTTGTGTCAGTATGATTTTTATTTACTTTTATTCTGCAGGGACCAATTAAAAATAACCCATTGTTATAAAAGATTTCAAATAAATGCTGTTCTTTTGAACTTTCTGTGCATCAAAGAATCCTGGGGGAAAAAAAATATATATATCATGATTTCCACAAAAGTATTACACAGCACAAACGTTTTTGACATTGGTAATATAAGAAACCAGCAAATCAGCATATTAGAATGACTTCTGAAGGATCATGTGACACTGAAGACTGGAGTAATGATACTGAAAAGTCAGCTTGCTATCACAAAAAAAAAAAACCTTTGAAAATACACCCAATTATTTTATTGTAATAATATTTAAAGATATGACTGTATTTTGGATCAAATAAAATCATCAAACATAAGTGACCCCCAAACCCCAAACTTTTGAATGGTAGTGTGTATTAATCTTCAAATTTACTGTAAATGAGGAGATACTGATTGTGGAAGCTGAGAACAAATAACACAAGGAAAACCATACAAAAGACAAAAGTTGTTTTAAATCATGAATTCTTGATGTAAATATGAAGTAAGAATTTGTATGGGAAAATTTATTTTCAAAACTCAGGCCCATTTGGTCAAGTCTCTGTAATACACAACTGATGTATGGAGATCCTCAACGAGGGTGGTCAGAATCTGTGGTGAAAGTCCTGAACCACTCTGTATATTTTTCTAAGCAGATATGTTTAAGCCTTGCATTTGTGTTTATTCAGGCAATAGGGAGTGCACAGGCCAGAAAGACAGAGACCAGAGAGATCGCACTCTCAGAACCCTGCCCTCACTTCATTACATTATCACCCACTAGAGGAATGCCAAGACTCTTTCAGAGCAGTACGTCCACACCTCCAAGTGCTGTGGGTCAGTTCTTACCCACTCAAGCTCTCAACCTCCGTGGCACATCTGTGGCAGATGAGGGAAACAGCTTGAGGAAAAAAAGGAGATCTACAGCACAGGCTCCTTTGAAGAGTTACTAAACACAATCAGTGAACAAATTCTTACTGGAAAAGGTTACGTCTCAAGTGATATTGAGCAAGACCACCTGTTCTTCTCATTGGGCTCGTTCACTAATAGTGCTTACGCATGTATTAAAACAATAAAATCATGATTCAGATATACAAGTTCACACATTTTTTTTTCTGACATAAAGATCAAATTTAAAACCAACTAAATTATTAGTGAAAAAATATTTGTATTTTATTATGTTTATATATTTGTGAGTTGTTAATTTAACTATATTAACCATCAAGATCTGTTAATAAAATCTATTATTATAAAATATTATATTATATTACATGGTATATAAAATATACTATGCTAAATCCCAAAAGTCAATATTTAATACACTTAATTGGTTGTTTTAGGACATTTTTGTTTGTTTGTTTGGATGATTAGGACTTTTATTTTTCAAGAATATTAATCATAAGTTATAATTGATACTCTCTCTCTCTCTCTCTCTCTCTCTCTCTCTCTCTCTCTATATATATATATATATAGTTCTGTCAAATGATTAATCGCGATCATGACCAAAATAAAAGTTTTTGTTTACATTATATATGTATGTGTACTGTGTATATTTATTATGTATCTATAAATATACACGCACATACAGTATATATGTTGGAAATATTTCCATGCATATACATTTATATTTGTGTATTTTAGATTATATATAAATATTGAATATATTAACATAACATATTTTTCTTAAATAAATACATGTATGTGTAAGGTCTGTCTAAAAGGAGTTTATCATTAAAAATAATACTGATGGATATAAAACATAGCTGAGCCTTTTGGTACAATTTAAAACACTTGAGTATGCAGTTGTTAGCAAATGAGACCCATTACAGTGATAAAATAAGTCCTAAATAAATATACTCAACCAACTAAAAACTCTACTAACAGTTTTACCAGAAAAACACAGTAGGCCTATGAGATAAAACCAGTCTGAATATTATAAATGTGGAAGCACTGCTCGTACAAAGCAAACCTATATTTAGTGATTTCGTCACTTTTTCCAGTAACTGCGGTGATTTTTGTTGACAGAGCTGTTCTTTGAGAAGTTAGCTTTTCGAGAGACTTAAGCGCAGACGTGGAAGCACATAGCTGTGGTGCGGCAGACTCACTTCAGAGGCTACACACTCACATGCTGACGGCGCATGTGGTCAAACTGCATCCAGGATACAAAAAATCTGAGAGAAACCACCAGGAACCCGAGCAGAGGGAGGGAGAAAAAGAGCGAGACGGGGCTCTAGCAGCATGGGTACAAAAGTCCTGCCCATCAAAAACCAGCAAACCCCAAGCGGAGAGACAGCGTCTAACAAAGACTAACTCTGAGGTTATAGTGACTTATAATTATGGGAATACATGAAGTAGGTGCTTAAAATACTGAAAATACAGCTAATTCATTAAGATCAGGGTGCAAATTATAATGGCAAGTCTATTTGGTTTGTGAAAAAGTAGAACTTGAAAAACACTTTGATAAAACCCCCAAATTACTGGCAAAGTACTTTTAACAACTCTGCTGAAGGTCACAAAATAACTTGCACATTGACTGAGATCCTCTGCGGAGGACATCAGTGGTGACAGAGCATGAAGGGAGGTGCCGTCACTAAAAGAAGAACATGTGCAGTTGAGAGCGCTCTCTAATCTGATGGTTTACAGAACGGGACAAGCTTGTTTGAGGCTCTTTCAAACACTCCCCTTTTACTTGCCTCTGCCAGAACTGTGTGCAGCGGAGACTGGACGCCTCCACACGATGCTGCTGCACATGATGTCAGTACAGTACACGGACCTTCAGTTAAACAAAAGGCAGCTTGTGCACTAGGCCGGAAACGGCAATGAATTTGGAAAAAAAAATGAAACACGAGGGTGAGAGGACCTTGTTTTTTCAGACGGGAGTCGCACTGAGCCATTTATTCACAGTCATTAGCACATCATTATTTTGAAATTCCCTGAAATTTTGAGTTCACCTTTAACAGCGATTTTAGTAGATAAATCGGCTGTAGAGACCCCAATAGTCACATCCAACCACACTGATTTTTTATTTAATTTTTTTCAGATAAAACCACAACTCCTGTCTTTAGGAATTCTGTTATCCATTAGTGAGCATCTGCATTCAACTTGTGTGCTGAATACCCATGATTCAGCTACGAAAGCTAATGAGGTGTGTGAATCACCAGTGTCTGTTGAGCAGAATGGACTGACACCACAACACTGTGGTCTTGTGAAATAAAAGAAGTACTTCAGTCACGCTTCCTGAATTTTGACATGCAGTATAACAATAAAATATATTATATAAGGGTTTAAATCACACAATGTCACTATGACTGGAGAGAAAACAAATGCAAGGAGGTTTTCTTACGTCAGCAAAAACAAAAACAATGAGAGAGTGAGTATATACTACCATGGCACATCATGGAGAGGATTTTGCAAGATGTTGACGAAAAATGGTTGAAAATAAGACATTCTATGAAAATCTCTTAAATGAATGTTAGCTATAGTATTAAAGTGTATATATACATTTACTGTTCAAAAGTTTAGGGTCAGTAAGATTTGCTTTTATTTAAAATAATTATTTTGAACTTGCATTCATCATAGAATCCTGAAAAAATATAAAAATATTAAGCAGCACAGCTTTTTCAGCACTGACAATAGTCAAAAGTCATTGCAAGAATAAATTAAATTTTTTAATTTATTAAAATAGAAATTAATATTTCAAAATATACTGTGTTTTGATCAAATAAATGCAGCCTTGTCAAGCATAAAAGACTACTTTCAAAGAAAAAAAATGTAATGACCCCAAACATTTGTGATGTAATGTATATTACTGGAAGACTTATACTGCAATCTAAATAATAATTTCCTGCATCATCCTAGTTAAAGATTAACCCTGCAGCTTTTGATATTCTTTTTACACTGGTTTTCAACTAGTTTTGTATAGTTACAATGTCATAATACATACGTATAAATGAATAATGTCTAGTCTTACCTCCACCCAAATATCCCTTTTTAAAGTCTGCAGGTCTTTTAGAAAAAAATGTCATTATTAAAAAACATGTTATTATTAAAAAGCCACATTGCCCCTTTAAGGCTTAAAGAGACAGTTCAAACAAAAATGAAAATTCTGTGATCATATACACCCTTGTGTAATTCAAAACTGATAGAACTTTCTTCTGTGAAACTCAAAAGCAGATATTTTGAAAAATGTCTCAATTATTATTTATTTTTTTTCCATACAATGAAATTTATTGCAGTCCAATGCTGTTTTGGACCACATTGATTTTCATACAAAGGAAAAAAGCAGTTGAAACATTATTAACCAGAAGAAAGAAAGTTGTACAGGTTTGGAACTTCATAATGGTTAATAAATGATGACAGAGTTTTAATTTTTTGGGTACACTATGAGAATCCCTACTGTCTCTGAGAGGCTCTGAACTTATACCTGGACCACTGGATGCCCTCCTGCTAGTGCTTTCACGGCCCCTCTGCTGCCTTCAGTCTCGTAGTGAGCACGGTGATGGGACTTGGGTTGGACATCAATCTGCAGGCTGTATGGCCCTGAACTGGAAGGCAACTGCCAATCAAGAGCTGGCAACGATGGACTTCGAAAATAAGAGTGAGACAAAGTAATGAGACAAAGAGAAGAAAATAAATGTAGTTAGCACAGATGAGTGGCTGAAATATTAGGAATTTTAAAAAATAAATCAAATCTATGTACTACCAACCTGATGTAAGGCTTTGGCTTGGACCAATATGGGTGTTGGGGCACATCCAAGAAGCCGCTGCAGTAGGTCTCTTTTTTGAATGGCAGGCGTGCTGAGGAGAAGTCCTCCTGGCAAAGCTCCAGGGATCCTGTCTCCTCTCCACCTGGTTCTACTTTCAGGTTCATCGAGGCGCTGTGCTCCAGACTGGTCTTGCGGGACTTCAAAGGGATCCCCTCCCCAAGATCTGCTAATCCATCTGTGGTGAGGGCATTAATGGCGGCAACAATGGCGGAGTTGGTGTACTGATTGGTGTTGGGCAGCCAGGTGTCCTCCGTCACGCTGAGACGGGGCGAAGTGTGTGGCGATGGCCCCGGGGAATGATTTGGCGAGTACGGATGGTACTTGTGCGACTGGCCACCATTGAAGCTGTACTTCCGTTTACCACCACAAGGAGAATTTGGTCGCGAACCTCGGGTGCCCATCCAGCTGTCGTCTGTGATACTGGTATGGGGAGAACCGGAGGGAGAATGGCGTGGAGAAGCTCCAAGTGTGCAAGACTGCAGAGATGAGGAACCTTTCGGGGAGACACAGGGAGACTGCCAGGGCGAGTTCTGTGGCGAGTTGTCATAGTTGTACGAGAAGCCTGATTCGTATGAAGATGCATCTGAATGGCAGCTACGGGAAGACACGCTGCTCGCCGGGCTGAGGCAAGTGGGGTCACGATAACCATCAATGCTTGGCAAAGTTAATGTCACTATGGAATTAACTCGCTTGGCTACGGGAACGCTGTTCTCCTCCACTTCGTCCTCTGGGAACTGCCCGTAAGCTGTTATCTCAATGCGTGGACTTTCCAATGTTGGCGCTCCGTTGGACCTGATGCCGGATGTTTGGAAATAACCCACTGAGCTCATGTTATCTTGAGGGGAGAACGAGGATGGCTGACTGATGGATATCGACAAGGAAGGGCTGGTCTGGAGATGGTGGTACTGGGAGGGTGGGCAGGGGTTGCTCAGAGCTAGTGAGATGCTGTTGTTTTGGCTGTAACCGTATGCATCTGTAAGGTGCAATCACATTTTCATAAGATACTGCAACTAAAAATAAGCTACGGAGATAAAAGAGCACAGGTGCAAAAGATATTTCTTGAAGAGTGTGCATGCTGCAGCTCACAGAGTATTGTAAGAAGACTGCTGTTTTTACAATTATCCACATAATAAACCTTTTTTTTTTAAGAATTGCCATTTGGTATAAAAAAGGGTGCTAAAAATGACATTCTATTCTTTATAAGTAATAACAAAAATGTCAAGAACGTTGACGTTGTGGTTAAAAGCCACAACCTCTGCAGAGGAAGCGAGGTGTGTGATACACAAATAGCATGCCAAAAATAACAAAACGTTAAAAATAACATCCTGAGGACAAAACCAGACGGAAAACCAATACTCATAAGCAATCTCTGTCGAAAAAACAGGGGCAAACTTTTGCTTCTATGCAACGTATATTGAACGGTTCCAACGCTTCCAAATTCCAAAATTTACAAAAATATAAAAAAAGATAATAGTTCCTGGAGACAAATCATTGAACACATTAGCATTTTATATAAAAAAATAAATAAATAAAAGAAAATAAAAGAAAGAAAACCGGTAGTAATACATCATCTGGCCTATCAAAGTTTGTATGTCTATACAGCTACTATACCATTAAGACTAAGAAATTTAATATTTTAATGTGTAATTCCTGCAAAGGGGGGGGGGGGCATAGTTGAGTTGAGTGAGCCACTGTAGTCAGTCAGTCCAACCTGGTGGAATTATAAGTAATGTAAGTTAGCCCAAACTGGCGCACAGTCACTACTGGCTCTGCTTGCAATAAAATTTGCAATGATTTCTCGCTACTTTAGAGGACGATTAAAAACACGGATACTTGAAAATGTGACCACAGTGCAACAAAGCACCCTGAACACTGATAGCATGCTAATGTATCCCTAATGTATGTATCGTTTTGAATCAAGTTAACAACTACATATTAGATTTTTGTAAGCAAGCCATAAGTATACACTATGTGATTCTGATAGCTTTAAAAAAAAAATAATAATAATTACTGATTACTAAAAGTATATTAGCAACCCCACTGAAATAAAAAACCTTAAATCAGCCTAAGTAGGTTTGCTGGCATCTCAGCATGATTATGCTGGTCTGCTGGCTGGATTTAAAAGAGTTTTGGGCACATTTCATCAGATCAAGTTAGGAGACCAGATTTGTAGACCAGCTAAATGATGGACTGGGAGACCATTTTAAACAAATAAAGGCCAGGAAACCAGCTTAAGGCTGGTTAAAGTTACTTTTCTCAGTAGACAATATAAGAACTTGATTTGTTTTAGCACAGCTGCCATTATGAACTATAATCTAAGTTCTTGTGAAATGCACAGTTGCTGCAAAGGGAGGGATGCAAAACCCCACAATCTAAATAGTGTCCCTTCTGCAGTCTGCTAAACTGATGAAAAACTCATTCAGCCCATTGATTAAATAAGAAATTACTTTAATTCCACTAGTCCAAAAAAACAAACAAACAAAACAACAACAGAGCAGTAAAACAGGGCGAGCTATAACATCACCAATAACCAATCAGAAATTACCAACTGGGGTGAAATCATTATCATGCATGGGGAGGGTTGTAACTCAACTTTTCAAAGTCCTATAATATGTGTGTGTGTTAATTAATTTAGCAACAAATACAATTTATTATTGGATAGAGGCAGTGAGTTATTTTCATTTTAAAAATGTTTAATTAAATTGCCCATATTTTCTATAAAGTGTTCTATAAACCACCTCTACTGCCAAAACACTCGTTAGTCGGATAGATTACAAAAACCTGACATTAATTTACGCAGTTTAGGAACATGCCGCAGATTTGTCAATTATTTTAACTTATAGCAGACAAACATGGGAACGTTATGCCAGAGTTTGAGACACATGCGGTACACATGGAGTTAGAGAAGTTGAAACCAAATGTGTTACAACACTCCCAGGTCTCCCTAGTAACAAATAGTGCGTGCACGATAGCAGATTTGGATTTATTTTATTTACACGACATGCAAATTCACAAGCAAGCATGCGTGAATCAGTATTAATAGGTTCAATTATACTCATATTAAAATACTATTACAGAAACACATTAGCGTGAAATATGACTCGGTGTGAGTGGATGCATTTAATCTTACCTTCCTCTGCGGATTTCATGCTTGCGAAGTGTAGAGTAAACTCACACCTAGTTCAACGCACTTTCCCAAATACGCACGGCAGGGTCCGATGAGGCTTTTATTTCCCAATATAACGAGTCCAGATATCTGTGATAAAAAAATGTTCACTTTCTACCGCAATAAAGGTGTATTCCAGTCACGAGAAAACTATAAATGATTTGAAAGCTCAGATGATTCAATATACAACACTTTAAAGCGCGTGCAATAACAACGCAAAAGTGTTAGAATATTCTTTTAATACAGTTTGTCTAACTCGCTATATTTTCTATTCTGGACTTGCATGTTCGTTTCCAGTGGTTCTGGTGACGCACTGCTTTGCGATGGAAAGGTCTCTGTATCTATATAAAGCCGGGAAACACCTCCGTGTAGCCCCGCCTCCCAGTAGAGTGACGCAAGCACCACGTCTCAAGCTCTACAGCAGATGAAGAGAGGGATTCTCTCTTCTCAACATTTCCAGATGTGGAGCCCTTGAAACCGAAGGCAAAGAAGCCGGCGTGTGCGCATGCGCATATGCTAGATAAGGGAAGTCCAACTCGTTTCTGCGAATCGGTTCTTTCGAACAGTTCGTTTTAAAGAACCGGTTCAAATGATTATTCAGCTGTCGACTGTCCTGACATCCCCGGCTTATAGTAGCCTATTTGTCTAAAACATTCCAGTTGAGCCACATGTAGTCAAATCGTTGTTTATTATATTTCTGTCTATTAGATTATATTTAGGAAGGTGTTTTTTTTTCTTACTTTCATATGTCCCAGTAGCAGCCACGATTTAAAACAAAGTAGGCGTGTCCAGAGGCAACTGGAAACAGAGAAAAATCAAATGTGGCTGTTTTGAAAAACAAATGCAGTTAAAGAAGTCATTGTCATGTTAATATTTTCTATTGTCACATTAAGACTCGTCACGCAGTGCGTTGATAGTGATTGAATAAACAGACTTACAGTTCCGGTGGTTTAAAAAAAAAATATATATATATTAGGACATCAGGGAAATGGGATCTGAAAATCATAAGATGATGTTGGCAACCCGGGCAACTTATTTCGGTTTTGACAACTTTCCAGTGGGGTGCGATTCGCTGCGTCATCGGGAATCATCTAGGACGTCAGTGGTTTTCAACTTGTGGGATGGTATTGCAGGTGGGCCGCCAATTACTATTAAAATAAATAATAATATTGTTCATATATGTAAAAATGTCAAAGCCATAACATAATAACATCATTTCATATATATAATTAAATAACAAACGATTGGTTTAAGAATAAACCGCCAATTTATCTTAGATATTTTTGCTGCATATTCTACAGAACAACAGCAGTTGTGCCGAGCGGTGCCAGCCCAAGTTATTTACTGTTCATTGCCAGTTCATTCAATAAAGACATTTAACAATCTAGCTTCTTAGTACTAAGTTATTAACCCAACAATAGCAGGTTCAGTTATTGTTATTTTTTTTGCAATTGGCCACGCAAACATATGTTTGGTTGTGTGGGACGCGAGTTGAAAAAGGTTGGGAACCATTGATCTAGGACTCTCTTGAAGCCAAGAAATGTTGGCCAATGTTAGCATTTAGTGCAGGATTCTCATACTGCACAACATTACTTGCACTATTGAAAACATGGATCTTACTTAGCACTTCATTGTAAACAGTGACATGTACTGTCATAATTATGATGATAATAATTATAATAATAATAATAATGCATATTTACATTTTTGTAGTATTACTATTGTAGTATAAAGATTCATGCAATTCATCCTTCCCATGCAAGTAACCCTAAACGTTTTTCAGACCCAAAATAAGTCCCAAATAAGACCCAAAATATAGAACGATAAATAGATCTCTGCACAAAGAATTGCATCTGCACAAATACAGTATCACGGTTTCTCAGTGCACAAAAGTTTACAAATTGCATATGGTTTCCCTAGATGAATGGCTGTTTTTTTTTTTTTTTTTTTGTGGCTGAGCCTTTTGCAAGCTCTCTAATGACATGGACGTTTTGAAGTAGCTGTGCAGTGCTTGCCCCCACTAAGAATTCATCCAGGTCGAGTAACACAAGAGAGCCAAATAGCCTTCACCCCACACGCACAGGATGATATATAATTGCATCAGGAATTAGTGCATTTATGAAACTCAAGCTGTTTCTTTCATCATGGGAACATGGTAATTGTACCATTACCCTCTCTTACAGTCCTCTCTCTCCTGCTGTTCTGTGGGTCAAATGTATTTGTTTGACCTCATGGAAAGCTCTCACCCACTGGTTAGGGGCCCTAAGTGGGCTTGAGGGGATGTGGGCAGGGCCTCCCTGTCCTCCCCAGATATGTGAAAGCAAGCTGCGTGCCGCAGTAAACACAGCTTCCAGGCTGAAGGTAATAAATAGCACTAACTGTGTTGATTGACGTGCACCTAGATCTACGTCAGCTGGCCTGTAGTTTTTCCACTCTGTCTGCCCGTTGTTGGTTTTTGAGCACCATCCGGACAGTTACGGATCTTTTGTTCGTCTCAGCTTTACAGTTCAGTACATGCCAAAAAGGTGGTGTATTTTGTACTCCCTAAAAAGAACTTTTGTTGTCTATATTACTAGATTTAGATCTAAACCGACATCAGCAATGACTGTACATAATTCCTCTTATTACATGGTTGCTGACCAAATAAACATGGACATAATGATTTAAAATCTTTAAATTAAAATGTTACACTGGAAAAAAAGGTGTGGGATTTACTTTAAAACAACTTTCACTCAGAAATTGCTAGTAACTTTCACAAATAATTACAAAGAAAGGGCAAGTAACACTTGCCAACACTTTGAAATAAACATGACTTATTGAAGTAGAAAGACTGAAAAAGTATTTTCTAGGAAAACATTACCATCTGCTAAGCAATATATATATATATATATATATATATATATATATATATATATATATATATATATATATATGTGTGTGTGTATATGTATATATGTATATATATATAAATATATAAATATATATATACAGTGGGGATCGAAAGTTTGGGCACCCCTTGCAGAATCTGTGAAAATATGAGTAATTTTCAAAAAATAAGAGAGATCATACTAAATGCATGTTATTTTTTATTTAGTACTGTCCTGAGTAAGATATTAGCATTTATTCCTGAAATTATTAAAATAACCCTACTCAAAAGTTTGGGAACCCTTGGTTCTTAGTACTGTGTGTGGTCACCTGATGATCCTCGACTGTCTTTCTGTTTTGTGATGGTTGTGCATGAGTCCCTTGTTTGTTCTGAACAGTTAAACTGAGCAGCGTTCTTCAGAAAAATCTTTAAAGTCCTGCAGATTCTTCAGTTTTCCAGCATCTTTACATATTTGAACCCTTTCCAGCAGTGACTGTATGATTTTGAGATGCACCTTATCACACTGAGGACATTTGAGGGACTCAAACACAACTATTTAAAAAGATTCAAACATTCACTGATGCTCCAGAAGGAAACAAGATGCATTAAGAGCTGGGGGGTGAAAACTTTTGGAATTTGAAGATCAATGTAAATTGTACTTAATTTATGTACCGGGAAACATACAAGTATCTTCTGTTGCTTACGAAGGGCAGAACTAAATGGAAAAAAAATTATATTTCAACAAAATAAGAAAAATTTGGCCATCTTCATCGTGTTCAAAAGTTTTATGATGAAACATGGATGAAACAAGTTATATATATGAAACATGGAAATTCAGGATGACCTTGACTGTGCTCAGCTGAGTGTACATGGGCTGCATGTCTGTTATTTTGGTGGGATCGAATGAGTGCACTCCACAATGTCCATTATAGTTTCGGACACCACTACAAATGGTTGTGCCATCAAATAGTGCACTACATAAAAATATAGAGGGTAATTTTGGACACAGTCATAAGTCAAGATGCCTCTAGTTGTATCTGCATGAGGTGCAAAGCCAACCCCCAGCTGATTTCATTGGTCAGTTCGTGCAACCTCCCATCAAGAATAATTCAGACTTCAGGGGTTAAGTTCAAAGTTCAGAAAAAGAGTCCATGGATGGTTAAAATCGCATCAAACTATAATGCTTTCTATCTGGAGTTCCTATACTGAGGTTTAGAGAAATAATTGACATCGTCTGTGTAATGTTTTGAATTGGCACTATTGGATTGGGGACAAAAATCACCAATGGTCAATGCACTGGATGGCAAGATTGACCAGTCAGAAAGGAGTATTCCAGAACTTTGTGTAATAATTCATTAGACGCCCGCAAAGGCAGGTCAGCCAGTTTATTATACACACACTGCAACACAAGGACATGAAATATAGTCATAATTTTCACATTTATATTCCAAAGACACCTTAGCAATGAACAGGAGTAGCTGTGGCTTTACGACTTCAAGAACTACGGACACTAATGATAATGATAATACAATGAGTGCTAATGCAGTTAGCATGGCTCGTGTGACAGCATGATGCACAGCTGTGTTCACTTTATAAGGTTTTCGAGAATACACAAATGACAAATTATGTTTCCAAACAGGATACATGGGCGGCAATGTGCTATTATATGTATCAACGCATGGCATGCCACAGACAGCAAAGACATGTGGGACTATGTAACGTGAGTCCATAACTAATGCCACAGATGTTGAATCGTCTGTCTCGGAGATGTTTAAAAAAAGGCTGCACACTCATAACAACGGCATGAATCATAATATGCATGTGCATCACTAATGATGTGTCAGCATTTAAAAGTTGTTAAAATAAACCAAAACCACATTCAACCCCCATGTGCACCCTACTGTTCCTCTGTCTGTGCTGTGATTGGTCCAGAAAGGGGGAGTCATTGATGTCATAGGTCCACTCACCTCTTCTTACAAGTCAATGTTCCGTCTGGCCTGGCAGGTCTCATCATTATATTTGTGGGTGACAATACTGGGAATGACTGATTTGATGGAGGTCTTCTGGAAAAGACCTTTCATGTTTTTTTTTTTCCCTCTTTCCTAAATAGATAAAACAGATAAAACCCCGTCTGGATGCAGAAGTTGAACTTCAGATGACTAGGGCTCTATGAGCAACTGAAAATATGTATGGGTTAAATGTGTTTTTTTTTTTTTTTTTTTTTTAGTCACAGTGGGATTGCAATCAAATGTGTTATTTTAGTCTTTTTACAATGTGCCTTATGAGTCCATGTCATAAAATCCAGACCACATTAAAACTAATCTGATGAACATATAAAGTGCTTAAAGTAGAAACAGCAACAGCAATTTGAGGTGGTATTTACATGACATGGCCTTGGGTATAGACCTGCCCTCCTGCTGTACCTTGGGGCTTCCTGTCTCCACTGAATGCTCCCTTTGACTCGGCGCAGTGACGGAATCCCCAAGTCTGTTTCCTGTTGTGTAAGGTTGTTGCCGGGCAACTGTGGCTGTGTTCCAGAGGGGAGGGATTTCATGTGCTCCCACAGGCAGAGTGAGCAAACACAGACCCTCTGCCCAGAGCTCCACTGTGGAGCCCAGACACAACAGTGACTAACCTGTCCACGATACCACGAGCTGAGCAACAAATGGCAGGAAAGTCATTCCAATCGATTTTTAAGACAGTCGTTTTGAGCAAATGCAGCCACTGAGAATAAATTACCCAAGTTTCACGAAAATCACGAACCCAAGTTTAATAAAAATGGGACAAAAATTACTAACCAATCAATCCAATTCTCTTAAACACATAGCACCTTTCTTACCTGAGAAGAAATATGAGACATTTTAACAGAATGAAACAAGATTTAAGAGAAAAAAAATCATAATTTTTGCATTATTTCATTCATGTATATCAAATTATAGTTCATTTTCAGGGGAATCTTTAGCTCAATAACAGACAGAAATAATGAAAAATAATCTGGATGGATGAAATTACAGACAGATAGATAACCACAGAATGGTAAAACAATATATAGACAGAAAGAACAACAAACTGATAGACAGACAGACAGAGACAGATAGATAGATAGAATGAAAGACAGAACAATAGACAGAATGACAGAACGACAGACAGATAGAAAATAATAATACACATAATGTAATATTTATATATATATATATATATATATATATATGTATATGTATATGTATATGTATATGTATATATATATATATATATATATATATATATATATATATATATATATATATATATATATATATGTATATATATATATAGAGAGAGAGAGATAGAGAGAGAGAGACAGATAGAATGATAGATAGATGGATGGATGATAGAAATTATTATATATATATATATATATATATATATGCACCCAATATACATATACTCACACACACACACACACACACACACGCACACACATAGATAAGATAGATAAACAGACAGACAGACAGACTGACAGACAGACAGACAGATGGATAGATCAAAAACACCTTTTAAGAATGTAAATAAATTACTAACCAAACAAATAAAACTAAATGTGAAGGTTATATTGATGGAGAGACTGTGGACCTTTACACTGTTAAAATAAGCTTCAACAAACACAGCTGAAGGTTTTCATTGATGGTAAGAAAGTGCTTAGCTAAAGGCGTATCCCGAATCCGTGTCCACCTACAGGAAACACAATGCTTTGGAAAAACAGATACACTTGAGACAGTAGCAAAACAGTATGACGCGTGTTGTGCCCCACATGCGGCTGATAAAACAAGGCAACTGCCCCACAACCTCTGCGGAAATATCCAGTGCACAAACACATCAAAGGGTGGAGACGCCATTTAGGCACGTGCAACGGATTTGAGGCATTTTAAGCAAAAGCTGGCACAGCAAAATTGAGTTTTGATGTATAAGTGAGGAAAGGTAGATACAGAGATATAGAGAGAAGGGAAAGGGAGGAAGAGAAAAAGATAGATAAGATGAAAGAGAAAGCTTCCTGGCATGTTAGTGCCAGTGGACCATCACATCTAGCATGGGGTCACTGTAAACCACACGTTTCCTGCTCCGTAGAGTGTGTGTGGGTGAATCTGGGCGGAGGGCTTGATAACACATTGTCTCAGAAAGTACCATACACACTGCCAGTCAAAGGTCTGGACACAACTGCTCATTCTTTATACCTGTTTTACACAAACATCTTCAAACAATGAAGTAAAACAAATGAAATAATGTGTATATTATGCACACACACACACACACACACACACACACTACAGTTCAAAAGTTTGGGATCAGTGCATTCTTTTTTTTTCTTTCTATTTTTTTTTTTTTTGTAAAGATGCAATTAAATTGATCAAACGTTATTTATACAGTATTTAAAGAGTTATTTAATAGATTTCTATTTTTTTTAAATGCTATTCTTCTGAACCTTGAAATTCATAAAATCTTTAAAAATTATGTTTCCACAAAAGCATTAAACAGCACAATTGTTTTCAACATTTACAATAAGAAAAATGTATTGGTGTAAAATCAATTAAGACATCCATTGGTTTAACCTGGGTCACAGTCCTGAAAGCCTCATTGAACAGCAATCTTGTCAACACATGTAGTTACCATATGGGTCCAATATTTGTCTTCTGTGACAGTAAATACTGTGTAAATGCCGCTCTCTAGTGGTTAGAAGCAATGCATACAAATAATTGCCAGGTAAGTTAAACAGTGCTGCATTATAAATATTTAAGAGAGAAAACCTTATACTCACTCAAACTGGTACTCAAATACTCAAACAAATATTAAATAAGCTATTGGTGTTGGGCCTGTCACAGGGTTAGTTTAAGGTTTATATCCAGTAAAATAAATCAGTGGATTTCCTGAGTGCAGTACAACTCAACATCTTCAAAGCAGACTGGAGAACCATCATAACACACAGCAAGAAAGAAACAGCACATGTGCTTGACATTATCTCTTTCAGTATTGTAAACACACACACACACACACTCTCTCACACACTCAGTATGGAAAATAAAGAGAATGATAAAACTCATTCCTCATACCAGTTGACTTGGTAAAGATAAGGCAAGATGATCTTACACATTACTGAGCCAACTTCATCAAGGGACAAAGTTAGGATATCCAACTGCTTTTTGTTTGCAGTTTTTCATGATCTTATTAAAAAAATCTTTCTTTTATAACGGCCACCCAGATCTCATTAATAAAGTTAATAATAGCCTACAGAATGTGCCAAAATGAGATGAAAAATAGTGCTAATAGGTGTGACTATACTAATGATGAAAGGTTCATTATAGCTGATACTTTATCATGAAACTATTAACATCATTACATACAACCAATAATAACAATTATAAATAAAAAAGCTATAAAAATCCATAATCTATTCAATAAAAATATGTAATGCTGATTTTTTTTCCCTCTGTATGCATTTACGGTAAGTGAAAAGTGACAGGTGTGGGTGCCTCAAACCCTTTGGCTTTTCTTTTATTTCTATCTTGATCTCTTTTTTGTGCTTAATCCTCTTCAAGAACTCAATACTACTCATCGTTTCATCCTAGAACTGTGCCAACATCTTTAAGTGCAGAAACATGATGAGAAGTCAATAAATATACACGCACAAATCACATTATGTCACTGAAAAATGCATTTATGAAGCACAGGTAAACAGCATCATAAAAGCACTTTCAGGCATTTGTATTCGATGCTTAAAGTGATGGTCTGACTCAAAAATTAATGTTTGGTCATTATCTACTCACCTTTATGTCAATTTAAAGGTAGGAATTTCAAACACAAAAGTAGACTTTAAGATGTTGCAATTTTGAAAAGTGACAGCCCTATGCTCACCATTGTATGGAAAGGAGCAGCATGAACATTTGGCTAAACTTCTCCTTTTGGGTTTCCCAAAAAAGACCCTAAGAAAAAAATATGAGGTGAGTAAATGATGTTAGCGTGTTCATTTTTTGGTGAACTAACATTCAGCATAAAAAAAAAAGCAATAGATGAATTTCAAAGTTTCAAAGTCACGTGCACTTGCCTTTTGACACCATGTGACCATATGGAAAGTTAGGAGGAGAGTTTGGAATAACTCCTCTGTGGAGCATTTCGGCTTCAGATATTTGATGATGTAGAGCGTCAAACAGCTGACCAGCGTGATGACACACACCTTCCGCAAGAACATCCGTGTCGTGATAAACGAAAGATCTGACGACAAACAAAACAGAGGAATACAACGTCAGGGTCAAAATGTTCAGAATTTCATCAAGGTGCCTTTTTCACACATTATAAAAAAGAAGTCTGTCAGGCTGTGGATAAAGTAGATGGGATGCATTCACCGATGGAATGTTCTGAAAAATGAGTGAGGGTTAGGGCATATTTGCATGGCTCCTTCTCACCCAGGGGCCCACACCACACCAGACTGAAACCCGAGGACGGAGAACAGACATGTTTGTGGAGACAGGAAATGATAGCTGGTGTGGTGAAACAACAGAGAGAACACGGGGAAAGACAAACCTACCCAGGAAAGCTCCTAAGGTCACGTGACCTACGCCCGAGGCACAGTCACAAAACAGAGATGGACAGAAAGAAGAAGAAAGAGCTTTAAAGCTGTAGTTATTGTATATCAGTCGGAACTAAATATGTGTGTTTTGTTCGAACACTGAAACCAGAGCATATAGGAAATTTATATTCATATCAATTTCATTTATTTAAGCTTAAGGGGAAACAGAGTTGGGGGGGGGGGGGGGTCAAAAATTTATTATATAGCCAGACAAACAGTAAATGTGCAGGGAGGAAGGTAGACAGGTAAAAAACATTAAAAAAGTATTTAAAACTTCAAATACATTATTGATAAATAAATAAGTAAATAAATAAATGAAATAAAACAGAAATAAAGTTGGGCTACGACCATGAGCCAGTGCCAGGTGCGGACCATCAGCGCCACCATCAGCAGCTCCGTCAGCATCAGAGCAGTGAAGGAGATCGCCACCACGTGCACACACATCAGGACGCCCCCTGGTGGACAACCAGAGAATGTGTTCGATATGACCCAACAAAGACTAAGATGAAGCTGTTAGTTTAGTGTTACGAGTATAAGCACATCTGTATGCAACACATTAGTAGTTAACAAATTAAACGACTAACGATAATAATAATGATAATAATAAAGTAAAATATCTGCTAGGGTTATTTAGACTGCAAGACCTGACAAATCCATAAGGTTTACTGATGTCCATCTAGAACAAGTTTCTTCTATGATAAAGAAAGTTCTTGACCCTCGCTCACGGTCTGATCCCCCATTCACACATGAGCGCTTTGAGCTCTGACCTCTGCTCCACGCTCACTCGGCTCCTCAGCCTACTGTAACCGTCTCTGTTTTCATTTTAATCATAAACGCCAGCGCAATCCAGCCTAATGGCCTCTAACTGGTCACATAATTGCCTTTCTTCATACAGCGAACATTCCTCAGGGTTACTCTCTGGACTAAATGAAATCTTCGCTCATATTTCCCTGTTGTTCTTGTCTCTCTGTATTAAGGTTTAATTAAAAAGCAGGAGCTGTCAGACGGGGACACTGATCTCTTGCTCACTGCACGGATCGATTTACAGTGCGGATAAGACAGCCATGTGCGTGCAAGAACTGGCGATAGTCCGAAAATCACATTCATCAAAAGACCTCCACTGAATTGACGGGAGACAGGTTACATTGCACTTAGAATTTTTATTTCTTTGATGAAACGTTCACAGATTTATTTTCAAAGAATGTCTGATTGTGCCTTTTTACGGTTTTATGTTGAGCGCAAACCAGTTTAATGACTCTGATCACTTTATCACTACAGAAGTGGAAATATACATGAGGCTCTTTCCTCTTTGTGTGACAATTCTACTTAATCACACAGAGTCTGAAATATTATAATGTCACAGTTCTGTTTATCATTCTTGATTTTTTAGGCTAGGTTAAAAGAGTTAATAAATGTACTGAATATGAACATTTCTCAGTGAATTATGTTTTCCTTGCAAAAAAAACTATGAATCGATAAATGTCAAGAATATGCCGGGATAATATTTTTTCCTCAAAATAAAAATGTATATGACTATTAAGATGATTTGTATTTTCACATCATTTATGCATATTTCTCCCCTAAATTCTCATTAACATAATGCCAACAATTATATTAAAATGTATTGTATAAATAAACCATTATTGGTGGCTTTAAGGTGGCTTAAAAACAAAAACAAATATTTAATAAACATTAATGCTTATGTTATACATATCTATATTAAAATTAAATATTAAAATGTAAAATATAAATGTTATGAACACTGCAATGATATTATATTTAACTTAATATTAAATGTAAAAAAAACTTTATTACAGTAATGAGAATCAAAAAAAAAAAAAATAATAACAGTAAAGGGAATTACACCCTTAGAAATAAGAAATAAGAAAAAAATAAAATAAAAACACCTACACATTCTGGTAATGAAAATTTATTTGACATGGAAAAAACATTTAATTAAAGATGAAATGGGAGAAAAAAAGTTACAGCAACAGGAATAGACAATCTACATTAATGAGAAATGCCTCACCTTCCCTTCAATACCGATACCACAGTCTGCCGCTTGGATCATGCTGACATCATTTCCTCCATCGCCTGAGCACAGAGATAAGAAAGATGATAGGGAGAAAACATGAGAAGACACTGTGAAGACAGTCATCTTTACCACTCTCAAAGATTCATGCGCTTGGAGAGAGTTCAGTTTAAGTGGGTTTTGTCTCAGCTATTGGATAATGGGACTTAAAGCTCAACAGTCTGAGGAGAGACGTGGAGAGGACTGACCTATGGCACATGTTCCGTTGGTTGTATGTTGCTGTAACAATCGAACGATCTGAGCTTTCTGCGTGGGAGAGCAGCGACAGCAAGCCACAGCGGGGCACAGACACGCCAGCTCAAATTCATTCACACAGTAGCTCAGACCTGATGGGCCACATATAATCAGTGGGGGAAAATCAATCTTGATCATACATAATGTTTTTGTTTTTTTACCTCCAGAGAGTCCCCTGATATGACCAGCACACAGTTGTGTTTCCTTCTGAAGGAGTTCAGCTCCAGATGAGCCTCGGCCCTGTTGGACACCTGTCACAAAAACCCCATAGAGCGTTCACACTAAATCCACTTCACTTAAAAATCCAAATCATCAGGATCAGAACTAGGTTCTGAAAACGTGGATGTCTTGATTTCTAGAAACTAATCGGGAACTTTTGGCGATAGATGTTTCCAGCTTGTCTCCGGTCAACGTCCAGATCTGAAACATAAAGAAGAACCCAATATTAATTATCATTATTACACCTACACAGCTTGAGGCGGTCTACACTGGATGCAACAAAGTGACTGCAGCAAATCATTTGGAATTTGTGTTAGGACGTCATAAAAAGAGTCAGGCATCAGTTTACTGTCGGGGATTTGTCATGTTGTGTCGCACCACATCCAGTGTAGACAGCATCACTGATTATAATGGGTTCTGCTGTATTTTGTCGCATCGCATCCAGTGTAGACAGGATATTTAATGCTTTTCATACATATATAGGTAGGGTGTTTGGGTGTTCACATATTTTTGGCGATCTATTGTATGTGTACCTTGATCCCAGCATTGTGGAGGAGCTCCAGTGTGGGCCGGACATCCGCCTGCAGCTGATCTTCCACTCCACTGAGACACAGAAGCTCCATCTCTCTCTCCAGACTCTCCACCACTGCCACCACCTTCAGGGTGCGATCGTGTGCACTCAACTTCACCTGATTATAATGACTCTAAACAGACAGAAAGATGGATAAAATGGGTGCTAAGTTAATAAGGATTTTAAACTTGCCTGGCCTTAATAGTAAAAATGGTGTAACCATTTCAATTCCAAACTCTGATTCTATGATTTTTTGCTAAATCAACATAATCTTTCAAAGAGGTCTCCAACATTATTAACAATAACTAACATTATTAATATATATTAAAAGCAAATAGAAAATATTCTGCAAAAATGTTTTATTACAAAGCGTACTATATCAAAGGATTAGGCTCTGCAAGATTGTTTTACATTATTTTATTCAACAAGGATGCATTGAACTGATCAAAAGTGTAAGTAACACTATCACTCGAGACTAAGATTTTTAGTGTTTCAATAACAGACAGATTTCAGACAATGACTTTGAATATGCTTTAATCACAGCCAGGAGGCCCTCAAACCAAATAAATAGAATATCATCAACACAAAGAGTACAACAAACCCCACTCCTCCCTCCACTCTTACTGACAAGGCAAACTTGGTTTTTGATTACTTCTGCTTGTTACTCAAGTCATGGGGTTGTTATAGTTATTATATTTAGTCAGACGTCTAGCCGCCTTGTCCATATGCATCCGTTATTGCAACACACTAACTTTGGCCCAAAAAGTGGGGCCATTTAGTAGTCAAACCCATTCAAATATTGAGCCTGCAAAAAAAATAATAATGTTTTATTTCACAATTCCCCCTCTGATTGTTTCTCTTAGATGATAATCAATATATATATATATATATATATATATATATATATATATATATATATATATATATATATATATATATATCATTATATATGAACAACATATTAATTTATTTAACTTACTGAGGGTGGAAATACAGCTGGTTTATCACTGTTCAGTCTGTTTCTTAGTGTCGACCAGTGTCCGAGGCCCTCTCTGGCCATGTTCCCACACTGAGACAACATAATGCAACACACAACTACAGTTACATCAGCTACAGCCATGCTGTGAGAGTGGTTGTGTATTAGAACGTGAACTCAATTGGTATACAGAAAGCATGAGAACAAAGATATAAAAAATGCTTTTAACACAATTGTATTTACTGGAAACATCAAAACACTGTCACGCAAATATAGATATGCAAACACACACACACACACAGAATGGATCAATTGTGAAAAATACAACAGTGCCTGTGGGAATCTTTGTGCAGACTGTAAAACATGTGGGGCAGCAGTTTAAATTTGATATGAGAATTCAGCAGATGAAAGTGAAGCAGTGATTACTTATTGACCTGTCCTATAGCAGCGTCTCGCATACACACATAACGCATCATGAATAGACCAATGAGGATTATGACATGATGCTCCCAGTCATATGCCTTTAATGAGGTCATTCATTAATTAATAAGCCTCATCTCCGCCCCTCATCGACTGCTTATTGCCAATAGAATTGTAATCATTAAAGCGAGAAATGCATGTGTGATGATGGACTGAGCAGATTGTCCTTGATCACAGAGTCGAGGACAAGCCGACCTGTTTGTCATGCTAAGTGCTTCCTTATCAAATGTGTTGATTTTTCATTCAACAGGGATCTGTTCATTAAGTCATTCCTACAAGGGATTCAATGCCAAAAACATTGGCGGTATCTACTGAGAAAGTGAGTTGGAATGACAGAAATACAGGAACCGGGGCTATAAGTTTGCTTGTTTATACTATAAATGTGTAACTGTAATATGTACATACGCTAGAGTTTGGAGATGTTCTGATGTTTTTGAAAACCTTATGCTCACCAAGGCTGCATTTATTTGATCAAAAATACAGTAAAAACATTTTATTAATGTTTTCTATTTTAAAATATTTTAAAATGGAATTTATTCCTGCGATGGCATATATATATATATATATATATATATATATATATATATATATATATATATATATATATATATTTTTTTTTTTTTTTTTTTTTTTTTTTTTTAAGCATATAAACAATGTCTTGACTGTCACAAAAATATGTTACTGACCCCAAACTTTCAGACTTGTGTTGTCTACCAAGATCTTATATTTATTTTTTTATTTTTTTACATCGGGATTAATTCAATGAATACAAAGTTACAAAGAAAAAACCCTTCTGACCCCAAGCTTTTGAATGGTATAAATATATAACTTTATTTTGTACATTGTGGTTTCTTAAGTTTTTATGTGTCATAACTGCCTTATACAGTATATATATATATATATATATATATATATATATATATATATATATATATATATATATATATATATATATATATATATATATATATACACATACACACACACAACACTACAAAAATTTGATTGCTTTTTCCTGCAGTTAGACACACAAACGCGCGCGCACACACACACACACACACACACACACACAAAGATTATTAATCAGGTACAAAAACAATTGCAAAGAAGGGTCACAGAAACAGAAATTAGATTTATTCATAAGCTCACCAACCCACATAAAAAAGCAGAATGCCGATTTTCTCATCAACAATGGTACATGCATTCTCACCTCGTCCTCCGGCCAATCATTGTACTGTACAATGCTCACATGGCAACATCAGCCCCTTTCATGTAATACGTGATGTCGCCGCGAGCCTCCTCCTGAAACAGTCAATTCAATACAGAACACTTAAAAATATATAATCCAAATCATGTCTAAGCCATTACCATGTCCAAACGTAGAACACAAAATCTCACAAAAAGCTTAGGTCACAAATACTCTTATGCATGCACTGTAACAGACAGACAAACGATACAGCAAACATCACTCACTCACAGAACACTCAAATACACAGAGTCCTGAAGTATATAATAGCTCACTCAACAAAGGCTAAAGGACACAAAGCCAAATTAAAGAGGGGCATTCATATTCTCTCCAGATGTTTTTACAGTGTTTGAAATGAGGGAAATATGTAATTCTGAACACATACAAACACACTTGCACACTTGTAGTTGGATACACATCCTGACATTAATGCCCATGTGCTTGCTCTCAGAGGTGAAGGGAAGGATCTGGAGGATGTAATAGGTCAAGATGTGTCCGGCTGGGGTCTTCAGCTGGAGGGACGTCAGGTATCTGTTTAGCAGAGTCAAACACACACTCTCAGTCCAGCAAACCACCGCCACCAACACAAAAGAACTATTTGTTGTGAAAATGTGTTATTGTGACCAATTACATGCACATTTTTTGCTCACAATGATAAGAAAATTTTCAAAGAGCTGGGTATGTTTATAGTCTTTTGTAATATGGCTGATGATTAGATTTAAAAATAAAATAAAAAAATAAAATGTAAATAAAAAAATACAAATAAAAAATCAATGAGGTAGATAGATAGGTAAATATTATTCAAAAGTAATAGAAATGAAAAAAAAATATAATATGAATAAAATAAAATAAATTAAAACAATAAAATAAAATCTGAATCATCCCGTTAATGTAATTGCGATTATTAATTACGATTCTCACAATTTACATTGAATGATGTTTACCATTGTTTGATGTAACTACATGCCGTATTTGTAAATGAAAATAAACGAGCTGAAAACACTCCAACTGAAAAACCTTCAGTGCTTTTCTATAATATTATGCCTCAAATTTCAACTATACATTTGATTGGTTTCTTTTTTAAATTATAAAAAATATGAATGGTATTATAATGTTATATTAAGGCTAAAATGTAAATAATGGGAACAACCCTTAAGATAACATGTAAAAAGATAAAACATATCTCAAGCGTGCAGAATAACATAAGTGGACTTAATTGCCACTTTGAGTGATTGCGTAATTGTAGCATCCATGATTGTAATCGCGATTAGAAATTCGATTAATTGTGCAGCCCTACTTTACACACACATAGAATTTGCTTCCAGTGAAAAATAAAACATTTCATTACATGAATAAATACATGCATATAAAATAAAAGACTTTGGTTTTCTTTCAAAAACATCCGAGGCATTTGCATTAATACCGACAAAGTTTTAAGATTCAAAAGGTCACTAATGAAATTTCTGAAAATCTAATTTGAGACATTGATCATGTGAATTCTTGCACAGTCAAATTTTCTTGCTTCCACTGGAGCACAAGATTCAGTTTGGATCATTCTCAAATCATGCTGGACAGTGCTTCTGCCAGTAAACCTTAACCAAATACTATGACATTCTAAAATTCATGTTAATAATTCAACTTTCTACTGAAAATATGCCAATATTGTATAGTTAAGTTATGCTGCTAATAGGATTTAGATAAAAATTGCATGAAATTAGAAAAGATAGTAATACATAAAATTTTGTTCAGTTGTGTCTCAAGACTACTTTGCACGCACTGTTTATCTCAAGACTGAAAGATCATAACCATCCCTGCAAATGATGCCGTTTAATTCTTCTGCAGCTCTGTGATTACAACTGCTTTCTTTGATATTACACACATCAGAACACAGCTAGCACTCTTGTTTTTGGCATTTCAATGTGATATGACTAATTAGCCAGTCTACTATAAGCCTGACCGTGCTAAATGATGCCCTCAAGAGCACACACACACACAAAAGTAACTCAGGTGGTAGAGAAATGCCTTCAGGAGACGAGCAGGGAACTGTTTTACAACACAGGGGAGAGCCTTTAATACACTCTATCAATCATTTCAGCAGTACAGGAAGAAAAGCTGTAATCATAAACCAGGATCACTGTGCCTTCAAGAAGCAGAGAGGATTGAAACTGCACCATGTGACCTACGACCACATGAAGACGTGGCTGTTATTTAATAAAGAGAGCAGATGTGACAGGAAATATGATACGACGTCATAAAGAAGGCAAAGTGGAGATGGTTTCATCTGACAGAGCAGTTTCATCCAGGAATATGCTGAGAGAAGTTTATCTGAGTCCTATCTTTCGCTTATCGTTGTTATTTACGAGAGCATATTATTTCACACTTTTTGAGCAATGACTTTTCATGACTTTTCCAGCTGTTTGATTACTGGCTTTAAAAAAAGACTTTCTAGAGATCGCACTCACAAAGAACAATTTCTTGTATTATCTATCATACATTTCATTGCAAACTATTTTTTTTTTTTTTTATAAATGATTACATTTTGTTATTAATTATGAACTTATCTAGGCCTGGAAGTCACAATTGTAAAATACACATGCAATAATAATAAAAAAAAAAAATACATAAAATTATTCTGTTAATAAAAACCAGACTAAGATTGCATCAGCTTTAACCTCATTTTAACAAAACCTCATTCTGAAAGAATTGAACATGTCATAACTCTCTTGTCCGAGTGTCCCATCTTTTTGTGACAACTTCTATTTAATAGGCTAAGGGTTAGAGGTCAATACTATATTTTCCCTTGAAGAACCAAAGGTCAAGAGCCACTGGACACTGTCATCTCATCTGAATAAGCCAAAACCACTAATAAAACCTTCAGTGAACTTCTATTACCCCTCATAAGTAAACCTTCATTATCGGACATAACAAACGGACTTGCTCATGACAATGTCTGATCATTAAAGGTCATAATAAACCTCTGACCCTTGACACTCTGGGGTCAAAGGTCACAAATGACTTAAAGTAAGTGTGCGGAAAGGCATCTGGGATATTAAATCCCTGACCTCGGCTCTCTTTAGGAATATTATCGCTATGCGTCTGTCATATTAAAGGCTGAAGATGCTGGAGGTCTTTGAGCGAGCACACATAGACACAGGCGCTGATGAGAGTGACACGTAGAGAAAGACTAGTGTTAACCGCTAGTCTCTCCGAGAAAATTAAATATTGATCAATCCCGGAGTGAAGACGTTGGAGAGATAAGACCTGGGCATTAAAGAAAATAAATAAGTAGACACATCAAGGGAGAAGAGAGGACAGGCAATTCCACTAAAGAGGGAGATGGACAGATTTCTTTTTCCTTTTATCACTCTCAAAAGATATCTGCGTCTAAAGAAGGTCCTGAAGAAAAAGATGCTTGGTCTGTATAAAGGAAAAATTAAAGAGCACCAGAATATATATTTATATAATGACTGGCGCATTTTCTTGAAAACAATCAATGCTTTGAAAACGACTGCCTTTCATTAGTTCACCTACATTAGATCCTGCAGCAAACAGCAAACAGTGTATAGAATTAGTTCACCTAAACACGAAAATGTTGTTATCACTTACTTATTCACCCATGGTGTTCAGAAGGTCGCCGTGATTTTGCCAAGTAGGGCATTTTCATGGATTAACATCTTTTGATGATCCTGGAACAACATTTATTGTCCAAAATATAGACTTAACCCAATCCCTACCCCTAAACCTAACAATACCCATAATCTATTCCTAAAATCAGTGGGAAATGATAGCTGATTAACAAGGGAGTAGAAGTACCTAACCCTGATTGTAAGCCTAAAACAGATATTTCCTGAAAGGTTATATCTCCATTCTGATTGGTTTATTGGAATGTTGTTCCAGGAACACGTTGTACTTGGTGAAATCACACTCACCTTGTTCAGAATGGATATAGTTATCTTTATTCCATAGACAACAAAATAGAAATGCTTCACAAAATGTGAAGCTCCGATATAAAAATATCATATGCTAATGAAAATGAGGCTGTGAAGGATGGAAATACAGTCCATTCAGTAAGTTTGGTATACCTTGGTTTCATAAGGATTATGGTTACAATACTTTTATGGCTTTTTTTTCTGAGACTGTCATTGTACGATGAAAAGCAATGCCAAACATTCTGCTAAACGTCTTTTGTATTCCACTGAAGAAAGAAAGTCACACAGGTTTGAAAGATTATGAGAGTGTGAGTAATTGATGACAGAAATGTAATTTTTGGGTGAATTATACCTCCAAGTCGAGCCTCAAACAACTCTTCATTCCTTTCTGTTAAAAAAAAAAAAAAAAAACACTATAATGAGTCTGATGTTTCCCTCCATCTTTTTGAGGGCCGCTGCCTTCGTGACATATGTTTGGCCTCAATGCTTTTTCTGCCATTTATTTAGTGCTTTTCTTACCAACAACTCATTCAAAATATTGTTGCTCTACAACGGATCTATAAATATCTACGATCTCTCAACACAAATGATGACCGAGTCCTTCCTGGTGTGTGACCTACCCCTGCCCCCTCTGCTTCTGATATTTATTGAGTCCTCTCAGATTTCTCTACTAACACAGAGTCTATATTACCATCCAATAAGGCAGTAAATTCAAAGCTAAAGTGGGGGGAGTCATAAATACTAAAGCAGCGATATATAGGATTACACCGTTAGAGGAATGAGGAGACCAGTGTCAATGCAATCTATTTGAATTCTAAATGAAATAAAAACAAATCCTGTTTTTTTTTTTTTTGTTTTTGTTTTTTTTGCTAGAACCGCTCAGGCAGGAAATGCCACAAAACAACAACAACAACAAGTTGGTAAATACAGGTAAAATGCTAAATACAAAATACACAACAATAAAAAATCAAAGAAAAAAATAATAATAAGAAGAAGTAAACAACTTATTAAACAAATAAACAGAACATCCCATCATTCTTACCTCATCAGGACTGGAGTCTGGTAAGTGCGGTTGTCGTCTCTGAAGTCCTGGTCGGCCTCTGTACTCTCTGGCTCCGCGCTGGCACCGTTAACACGGGATTCGTACACTGGTTTACCATTGTGGCAGAGGCCGATGGCTTTCATGGCCTCATGGATCCCGCTCTTGCGGACCTTTAGCGCAGGTGGGTGTAGTTTACGAGAGGGTGTTGAACTGGTAATGATGCCATTAGACTGCGCCGAGCTCACCTGGAAAGACACAAATATGAAATAACAAGTGTGTGCCTTAACTTCAGAAATAACACCACTTGATCATTAATACAGTAATACTGTGACAATTTAAGTTGCCCTTTCCTTTCACTAACAGCAATAGATATTTTTTTCAAAAAAAGGATTCAGCCCAGCACATTTAAAAATCAGTTAAATTACCAAGTTATGTCATAATCTGATAAAGTCATGTGCAGTGTAAGAACGGGGGACTTGGTCAGAAAGTGTATGCTGATCATTTGTTCTCCTGTGCTCTCTCAGTCTCAAGACACACTGGGCAAAAAAAGCGTGAGGATTTCATCGGTGTCTCCCCACACAGCGATGTCGGAATCCCACCCTGACTCCGAAACTTACCAATTTACATAAGCACCCCTGTGTGTGTGTGTGTGTGTGTGTGTGTGTTTGACAGGGGTTGCTGTGCTCCACTGGAGCAGGATATTCCTCTTGATGAACTCTTCTTTCCTCAGAGCTCTGCCGAGGGGAAGAGATGACAACCTGCACATAGCCTTCAAATCACAGCTGCAGGTACATAATAACACCCCACTGCTGGCTCACTCTCTCAAAATTGTAAGTTAGGTTCCTGATTCGACAATCTGAATATGTACATAAATACACAGTAAATATGTGATTAGATAATTTTACAGTCAGCCAGTTGTAAACAGGCATGACATACTGACTGGGATTCGAAATGTTCCCTATTTTTACACTTAGATTATGTTTGCTGACTTAATCTTAAAAAAATAACAATTTCATAACATTGTTAACTGCAATATTTAGAACATCTAAACAAAGAATGTCAATTTTATAGTGGAAATTATAAATGTTGTGATGTCTAAATTCACTTGTAGAATTTAAAAACATTAAAAGAAATATGTATTTTTGTTTTACTTTGAAAAAATAATAGAGAATATTAATATTAATTCATTATCAGTTTATTGGCATTCGTAATCATATATATTTCATATTTATACTTAATAACATCATATTTATTATGCAAGAAAGAGAGGAACAGTGATATGGCAAAAATTTTTACAGACTAAATAAATAATCAGAATCCGGACAAAATATATATATATATATACAACAGTGTATACATTTACATTTTATACTATTTGAAGGTCCTGATTTATCTCACCTTTATATTAACACAAAAATTAGATACTTTGCCTTTTAAGTTCAACTTTATGGAAAAGCTAAGATGTTAATGCTATTAAAGAGTCATAAAATGACTCATTTCATTTTCATTTAGTGCCACAAAAATCACATACTTCACGTTTACAGTACAATTTTATGGAAAGCTAAGAACACTATAATAGAGCCACAAAAAACTTGCAAGGTTTTAAACTGAACCACATTGTCTACATATGAATATCAAATTTTGACATTTCAAAACACGTTTTGAGTTCAGAATCCCAGATGGACAGGCAAGATCCCTCCGTACACTCTTAAATAAGACGATGGGGTTTGCCCTCTACAAAAAACAGCTGTTTTTAATAGTAATTTCTTTATACTCATAACACTCCAGAGAGAATCTGAGCTTTAACTGCCTTGTGCACACCAAAGCATGTTAAGCTGTAAATTACATTATGTTTATTGATTTCTGTCAAACTCAATTTCACACAAGTTGTTGGACACGGACTTTGACACGTCCTGAGGGGGGATATAATAAGGCTATGATCGCTCATATCATGGGTACATTTCAAACCTGCCTGCCACTCCATCATCACAGTAATGAAGAACCGTGAAGCATGAAAATCAATTGCTACTGTGGCTTTTAACATTGTGTCACCCAGCTGTTGGCACAAAACGCACACACACACCAAAGACGGCAGCAGTTTTTGTGAAGGATGTGAGACTCCTTAAGCTCTCACTATAGTGAAAGCGAATGTCTTAATGGTGATGTATAATGTGATACATGTCAGTCACACCAGAGCATAGGACTGGATGATGTGAATCTGGATCTCATCCATAGTGTCCGTTCCATATGACACAGTAGCGAGAAGGAGGCGCTTGAAGACATCTCGTTCTGGGTCAGAGTGCCTGGAAAAACAGTTCACAAAGATTAAGATCAGGAGAAAAATCAATAGTTATTATAAAGCTTCGGATGGGCAGAGTGGTTTCAACACAAAGAAAGCGGGAGGAAATAAAACAAGGAAGACAGGGGGGGGGGGGTCTAAAGATTTAAAGGAATAGCAAATAATAAAAAATAAAAAGGAAAATAAATAAATAAAATACCCGTTTTGTCTCCAAGCAGGTAGACCAAACAGCCGAGTTCTTTTGGGATGGAGCTTGTCCGAACCACAGTACCTGGAATACTCTCATCCTTCATGATCATCCAGCCTTATGCCGACTTCCCCATGTCCAATTTTACTCTTAGACTAAACAGACATACATACATTTTGTATTAAAATATGTTTATCTTTCATTTCATATCTTTTCATTACACACTGCTGAAGCTTTGAAGATTTTGCGGTTATATTTTCACATTAGAGTAATCTGGGTAATAATGTTATAAACACCTGATGGGGATGAAATAAAACCACAAAACGGAACAGGTTTCGAAACCAGGGCCCAAGAAATCCTGGAAAAGCCACCATAACAACAGACAGAACCACCTGAACCCACGCTTTTGTTAGGCGTTTTAACTCCAGGTCCAACAGTCCCACCTGTAGAGGAAGAGATGGGAAAGTCTGAGATGCTTAAATAAGTGTTTAAACTTAGGCCCAATCCCAATTCTACCCCTTAGCCCTTCCCCTTTCCTTCTTTTTTGAATAGATTCTCTTTTGGTTGGAGGTGTAGGGGAAGGGGAAGGGCCAGATAGCCCTTTCAAACGAAGATTTTTCGGGACCACACTTCAAACAAAGGGGTATGAATTATCTCGGAAACATGGCTGCTACAGTGAACAAAAAGACACATAAATTTAAGCTTTTTTTTGCATAAATAAAGATTTTAACGAAAAGTAATCATTTGTTTTATGTTACATTCAATTGCAAGTTAATATTAATGGTCATGTTACTCAAAGAAATGTTTGCAAAAAATCGCTAATATTTGCTAACGTCATATCATTACAGACTGCATGATATTGCCACAGCATATGTCTGATCAGGGCGATAACTGCCGTAGACTAATCCCCACAATAATTAGAAATCGCTAAACCATTTTCTCAAATTTTGCCTATTCGAGAGAGCAAGAGAGAGAGAGAGAGAGAGAGAGAGAGAGAGAGAGAGAGAGAAATGGAAGATGCATTTATGTGCGTTTATCTTTTTTAGAGTGAGTTTACTTAAAAACAGCGATTGTATCCTCTCGTCACTGGAAAATATAATGTAGCGATTCAGTATTTAAACTGTATTTAATAAAAGTCGTGGGGCAGCGTTGACAAGTTTATTTTCTCCTGGATGTGTGGGCTGCGCGGTTTCCGATATATGTGTGTCAGTGAGCAGCTCATTACTGTATTTTCCGGACTATAAGTCGCACTTTTTTTCATAGTTTGGCTGGTCCTGTGACTTATAGTCAGGTGCGACTTATTTATCAAAATGAATTTGACATGAACCAAGAGAAATGAACTAAGAGACATTAACCAAGAGAAAAAATTACCGTCTCCAGCCGCGGGAGGGCGCTCTATGCTGCTCAGTGCTCCTGTAGTCTACACTGAAGACATATAGCACCCTTTCGCGGCTGTAGACGGCAATGTTTTCTCTTGGTTCTTGCTTCTAAATTAATGTGACTTATAGTCCAGTGCGACTTACATATGTTTTTTTCCTTGTCATGACGTATTTTTGGACTGATGTGACTAATACTCAGGTGCGACTTATAGTCCGAAAAATATGGTAATACAGAAAGATAATTAAAGGCTCTAATGCACACCAGCACACCAGTATATGTGTGTATTGTAAGAGCTAGACGACGAAAGATGACGTGTGACGGCATAGAAGTGGTGTCTCAATCCTTAGGGGAATATTTTCTCCCCTACCCCTTTACGGGGGAAAGGGGAAGGGGCATAAAATAGAATTGGGATTGGGCCTTACACTATAGTGAAGAGATGACAAGTAAGAGATAACGTACATTTAGCTGGTCAGTATCACTTTAAATCATCCTGTGAAGGTGTATTTTGCAATAAATATTGGCTGTTGATCCCTCATTTAATGTATAAATGGGCATGAAATTCCAATTTAAGTATTTTATTAACAGGTTTAAGTTTTAATAAACTGTGAAAATGTGAAAATAAGCCATAATCTGATAGGTGAATGAAACTAGTCAATTATAAATATTATTATGTTATGCCACTGACCAACCAAAATTAAGTACTTAAGTAGTTTAAAAATAGTAAATACATATTGAAATATTCAAAAATATTTAGTAATGAATATTCCCGGATGAACTTAATTATTATTGTCATTGGCTGTTTAGAACACACTCCAAAAAAGCTCCCACAATGAATGAGTAGTTGATTTGGTTTAAGCGCTCTTATCCAAAGCATGTGATATCCCCTCTGAGAACAAGAACCTTGAGGGCTCCTCTCATCTGGAGTGATCCGAAATGTTACTCTTATGAAAAATAAAACAACCTGCCTATAAGCCAGCACTGATCAATGTCCCCCAGACCTGTTCCAGACTGCAGACCTTTCTCATGCTAATAATGTATGTGGAGGAGAGAAGAGATGAGAGGCATTTAACCAAGAAGCCCTCTGCTGTTGTCGTCTCACTGTGAAAAGCACAGGAGGCAAAACTGGAAAAATAAAAGCAGAACGCCTCTTCATAGAAACGGCCCCTGACAAAAGAGCTGGAGTTTTCCCCTTTTTCTCTCAAGTATGTCCCCTCAGCCAGTGGAATATGTGGGAAAATGATAAAAAAAAAAAAAAAGTTTTCTTGTTTCTCACTGGCAAGGGCCGACAGCGTGGCCTGTGCGAAAACACTGAGGTCTTTCATCTTGGCAGCACGCTAATAAAACAGCAACACATAACACCGTCCCCTGAGAAAAGGAATCTGCGTGAAAGGGATGGTTGAGGGGGAGAGGGGTTGGACAAATTGAACAGAAAAGACAAAAAAAAAAAAAAATGCAAGCAAAATTAATCCCCCAACTGGCTATGGCCCCCAGTCCCTGGAGGACTGAGTAAACTGGGAGACACTGGGAGAGAAGAGCTGCAGTCTGATTTATCAGCTGTAGTTTAAAACCCCACTCAGAACTTTATGCTTTAGCTAGTGAAGAAAAAGGGGGGAATGGAAGGATTAAAATGAAGAAAAATTAAGACAGAAGACATAGTTCCCCAGCTGAAAGGGAGGAATCCCCCCCCCCCCTTATGGGGGCAAAACAATGCAGAGGCTGAATTTTGCAAAGCTGGCCGGGGATCGGGTGAAGCCGTTATTCATTCAGCCCGAGAGGAAAAAGCGACTCAATTACCTCAAGCTGAAGATGCTATCAATGAATCGAGAGTGCATATTTTACTCTATTCATCCGGGCCTCGTTTAAAGTGAAAGGAATGATTCAACCTGCCCTCGCTGCCTGTATGTTTTGTGTGTGAAATTTGATGACGACTTTGTGCCTGCATAATGAATATTCATTGGTTGAAATCCATCAAGAATACAGAGGCTGTTGCAACAATATGGCATTATACTAGTGCTCCAGAAACTGGATATGCAATACAGCTAAATAGAACATGCCATCCACGGTGCAGGACTGCTGACAAGGCCTTGAGAAGTTTCTACACTTTACCAAACCATCTTATCAACTAAAATTATCAGCGTTAAACTGAATTTAGACCTCTACTTATATACTTATTAAATAAAATGTATCTTAGCATCTACTTAAAATCAAAATCAAATCAAATAAAGTTACACTGTTTAAATATAACAGAGATTATAACACCTTAAGTAGGGAGCAGTGTCTGGTCAGCCAAGAGGGTTGTTCAAGCCTTTGTCACATCCTTTAGACCACCAAGGTTTCGATCTTTAAAGAGAATATCGCTCCATATTACAACGACAGACACACACATACACCATGTAAAGTGATGGCTTTTGTGCTGTCAGCAGCTTCTAGTGAGACCTTAGAGCTTTATTCAAGGAATGTCACAACAGATTATAAGAGGCGAAAACGTTCTCCGTGACTTTCGCCGAGTCGTATCGACTTTCCCGCCCCATCTCGTTCCATGTATTGGCACTTCTGACATCATCTCCTTGAGATATTGAATTCCACTCTCACATACAGAAGAACATGGTAGAGCTATGAGCTCCGCCAAAACTGCTGCTTTCACACACATCTTGCAGCATCCATGACAGGGTATGAAACACTTCATGACATGAAGAATAGTGGTTAACCACTATGGGTTTTTAGGATAGTTTTTTGTGACAGGCTGATGTCTAATAAAATGATGTACGCAAATTCAATAAAATTAAATGCACTTATAATATATTTGAATAAATTTAATCCAAACATTTACTCTAAAGTTGCTCAAATATATTTCAAACAGGAAAACCACATTAAGCATTAACTTATTTGACAGTAGAGTGTGCCAAATGATATTGCTAAAACAACGACTGTTTTCACACAGGTTTCCCCGAACACTCTCTTCTGCTTTTGGATAAATAATAATAATAATAATTGTACAGATGCTGAGCCAACTTTACCATGACAGGGTAATTGGGATGATCAAATAATGTTTGAATCTTGTTTTGATAGCCCTACAATGTTTACGCTTCTTGAAGAAATTAATCTACAATTAGTTCATTTATAGTTGACTTTTCATATTTAAACAACATTAAACTATAATAAGTAGAATACAGTACTTTAACGTCAACCAAATTACATCTGATTTCAGACATAACACTACGAACTCTATTAAGATCAAGTAAGTCATAGGGTTGTGTTGACAGTCATGAAATTTTCCCACCGGTTAATCGGCGTGTGACAATACCAATAATACCAGTATCACCCTCTTTTCCTCGCTTGCCTTCCCTTTTACGTAGGTTATAAATGCCAGTGCGCATTTTACTTTCACTTTCAAATTAGCAGCAATTCTGCATCAAATGC
The DNA here is from genome assembly GCF_023724105.1 of Carassius gibelio. NCBI lineage: Eukaryota > Metazoa > Chordata > Actinopteri > Cypriniformes > Cyprinidae > Carassius > Carassius gibelio. The sequence continues at coordinate 20,788,314 of NC_068389.1, read as the reverse complement.
TTGAATGGATAGAACAAAACAGTAAAATGAGAACTCACTTATATTTAACATAGAACTATTATTAACAAAAAGAAAAAAAAATACACGTTATAGGCCTTATATAAAATAACTTAGACTTAAAGTAAAAAAAAAGAAAAAAAAGAAAATCAGTTAACACTGTGGAACCAAATAAATAAGAAATAGGCTATAGAACGTTTATTAGCAAAACGAATAAGAAAGTTGGAGTCACGGTAGACACCTTGATATCAAATAAAATGAATAAATTACACAAAGTTTAAATAAAGTAAAAATAAGCAAACACTGTGAAACCTCATAAATAAGAAATTAGTAGTACAAAAACTTCCAAAATCACTTTAGACAAACGGCAAAAGTCAACAGGCTTTTAAAAATGCTAAATATTGCCAAACAGGTGCTTTTGCATTTCTGTTTGAAACTAAATCTTCTGCCATCGCCTTGTCTTTCTCATCTTACTCTTCTTGTCAGTCAGCTCAACTCACTCTCCTCATGTGATAAATGAAATCTGACTCCTGCTGATCTGGGATGCGACTGTTGTTCGGCACACTGCATTGAGCAGCCGCATTCAGTTTTTAATTGTAGTGTCTGTTCATACTCGTTTCAAAATTGATAATAATAATAAATGATTTTTGAAAGTTTCTGAAAGATTATGTGACACTTAAGGCTGGAGAAAAAATTCAGCTTTAAAACATTAAACAAATATATTACATTGAAATAATATTTCAAAATATTACAGTTTTACTGTATATTTTTATAAAATGAATGCAGTCTTGTTGAGCATAAGAGACTTCTTTAAAAAAATAAAAATCGTACCGACCCCACATTTTTGAACAGTAGTGCACATACAAGTAAAACAATGTCAAAACCAAAGACAGCAGGGGTCAGTTAAGGGAGGGGTAATGAGTGTAATGGGATTTGACGTTTTTAAGTTTACTTTTAAAGCATTGACGTCCACTGTATCTAATCATTAAGTGGAATTCTGCAGGATTAAGGCTCTGCCACAAATGTCACGCAAGCCCTTGGTTGGTTAATTTCCCTCTAGATTAATCTCTCTGGGGTTGTCCTTTCACATCGACAGGCCCAAATTCATCACTAAGATCAGGGTTGAAAACCTCCTCAACTGTTCGCTATTTTTATTTGGTTTGTTTCAAGTATATTTCGAAAGGTTAAAGTGAAAAATATTCCCTGGGCATGTGTGTATTTATAATACAACTGTAGATATCACAGCTCATACTTAATATATGTCATTAAATTGTGTGTGTTTTCCCCCCCAAACAATTATCCTTTGGGACGAATATGAATAAAAAAAATAAAAATAAAAATCAAGTATTTTACTTATAAACACAAACAAAGTCAAACAAACCCACCTTGTTTTTGGACTGCAATGTGTTCTGCACACTTCTCATTTCTTTTCCCGTATATATGACCACACCCATGACAGTACCTGTAAAAAATAAAATAAAAGGACAAATTGGATGACTGATTGCAAACGGATGACAATAAATGAACAATTAGCTCAAAAAGTGTGTTCCCAGTTAACGGATGCAGCTGAGACTCAGACAAATGATTCAATATGTAGGACACCCAGAAATAAACCATTACAATGAGGCCTATTATAGTCAGATCAATGGTGCTGCTTTGGTAATGGACTGATTCATTAAAGTAAACTGATTACTGATGGAGTATACAGCCTCACCACTAACGAGGAAGCAGTGAAGTTCAACTTTTGTTTAAACGGTTACACCAGGGGTGTAACAATATTCAAACCAAGCCGAAGAACCAGGATACATTACCCACGGTACGTACGGCAAAACTCTCTTGGTCTACCTGCTGCTGAGGTACATATTTGATTACATATTTGATTAAAATCATTACCTTATTGTCCAGTTATTCCATTTTATTTTTCCATGGCACATGCATTTTTTTATAAGTAGCCAAAGTAATGTTTTCAAATAACTTATTTGCATTATTTGGCCATTATTTGATTTACTTGCGCAGCAATAATATATATATATATATATATATATATATATATATATATATATATTGATAACACTTTAATAAGTAACTATTCCTAAAGTCCCATTTGTTAATGCATTAATTAACATGAAATTACAGAGAGCAATTATTGTTATTATTGTTAAGTTAAAAGGTAATCTAGTCTTCTTTAGTAATTACTGGTGTCATGCCATGAACTCTACTCCCACAGCAAACAGAACCAAACCGAAAATGTACCATGGATTCAAACCCGTGATATGCACCAATTTGTGGCACTGGAATATAGTTACACCCCTAAGTATCACAATATAAAACGTGCTGCAGCAGAGCTTAAATATTTCTCAATTTGTTTAAGCTTGACATATCGTTTCATGTCTGGAAAGCAATGAATCCGAGGCAGTTCTCAAGGGGGTCTTTAATGGGCAAGGACTACAGGGCATATCTGTTACTCTCCCCATGGTGTTTTGTGTTGGGTCTGCTTGGTTGGATGCAATGATGTCACCAGACTGTGTTTTGTGGGGAGATATGGAAGGACTTTCTCTGGCTGAAGGTCACACCATGGTGGGGAATAAGAAGAATCTCTAAAACCCCCAGGAGAACTAAGACAGAGGCAACCACAGATCAATGAAGGGCTGATCGCTGGCACAATCGCAGGCCACTTGAAGGAATAGTACCGCTATTATTGTTGGACTGGGATCAGATTCTAAACAACAGACCCCTAGGAGATGTCGGAGAAAGCGTAGTAGCAAAAACCGATCTCGGGCCTGTTCTTTGGGGACACGTTTCATTGACACCGCAGGGACAGGACTGCAAAAAGCCAGACACTTTGGCTTCCCATTAACAGCTCCTCATATTTCTCTGCTCATGAGATTGTTTGAATAGTAGCAAGATGAGTCCGGCGATCTCAAGTGACAAACAAACGGGAGAGCGAAGGGGGTCTTGATGCTGGCAGATCGCAGATCAACGACACACTCTTCTAAAACACAATAAACTCAAAAGATATTTGACCTGTGATGAATATTTCAGACCTCTGAGGCGTGTGTTTTTCTTATATTTCTAAAATAGTCATTTTGAGCTGGAAAAGACTGTGCTTACCAGATGCTACCACAGTGCTGGCCCACAGGGTGTTCTCGATACTCAAGATCTCTTGGATGGGAGGGTCACGGTCCTCTTGGGGACAGAGGTCGTGTATTAGTCCGGATTTATACACTCTGTTTTGATTTCATGGTTATCTTGCACAGGAAGCATGGTTATCAATTATGGCCTTTAAAAAGCTGGTCAATAAAAATGACAAAGACTCAAAGCACAAATAATGAATCGATGAACTTTCATCATGATGAACGTTAAGTAGGGAATTAGACGATGGATTGAATTACACTAATGCCCAGTTAAGCGGCACAGTCCATTTAGAGGGAACGGTGAAATCGGTTTGACTTGATTTGCCTTGTTTACAAAAACAGCGCCATGCTGAACATCATAATAAGGCCTCATTTAGAGTTAGCACGCTCCGTGCTGAGCAGAATAGAACAGAATTTCTGACGCCAGGCCATAAATCAGGGGAGAGGCACAGAAATTAAATCTTTAAATGCATTTTTTCCACATAATATGTTGCGGTTGGGTGAATACGGATGATACCTAATTATCCTCTGTCAGTAGGGTATAATATACAGTGAAAAAGAGGGCCACACACATCGTGGCTGCGGAGACATGCGTACTGACACAGAAAACAAGAGAGATGTGTCCTCTATTCGAGACAGCCCACTTGTTCATGATTTGTCTCTTTCTGGCCAACGAATGTAGCAATGCCAACCTGTCAGATTGGCTAAAACTAAAAAGAGGTTCATCAAGAGAAAAGGTCTCTTATCAGTGATAAGGATCAAAGAAATGGGAGCGTATACTTATGATAAAAGTTCAATGAAACGTTTAGGTATAAGTTTTAGTCAACATGGAAAGAAACAGTTCCAAGATGAGCATTCATAATTCTTTTCTGCAGCAGTGAACCTGACAGTTTAATGAGAAACATTTGGCTGCATCATATTTAAGTCATAAAAACACTCCTTACTTAAAGGGATAGCTCATTCATAAAATGTAAAAAAATGTAGTCGTTATTTGTTATTGCTAACCTGTATGACTTTATTCCTAATCTGGAACATAAAAGAAAATAGATATTTTGAGTTTTTGTCCAAACAGTGGAAGTCAATGCTCATCAAAACTGTTTAATTACAAATATTCTTCAAAATATTTTCTTTATGTGTTTGGCAGAAGAAACAACATAAATGATGACATAATTTTCATCTTTGGGTGAACTATCCCTTTAATCTATAGCATGTGAACTTGTCAGTTTATGTCTAAATCAAGTGAAAGCCCCTTTCTGTCAACAAATATTTAGGCTCATGCATTCATTTAGCTATATAACTGAGGATATATTTATTTTTGTTGATTTTGCGGTATTATTATTTTTGCACTACCACAGTTTGAGGTAAATTCATTTTTTTTTAAAAGAAATACTTCTAATTATTAAAGACTTTTACATTATAACATTTTACAATTTAATTTCTCTTTCAAATAAATTCTGTTCTTTTGACATTTCTATTTATTAAAGCATCCTAAAAAAATTGTATCAGTTTTGCTAAAAATATATATTACATTTAGCATCAAAACTGATGTAACAGGTTTTAAAATTGTGAATAATACTTAATAACTGTTTTACTGTATTTTTAATCAAATAAATGCAGCCTTGGTGAGCATAAAATAATTTTTAAAAACACTTCGAAAATCTTACAGACCCCAAACTTTAGTTATGTATATCATTTTATTAACTGTATATAAAGCTAATAATAAATAGTAGAAATCAACCCTAAATTATAACCTAACACTAAAATAAATTATTTCATTTATAAAACATGATATAATATGTCACCAAATTTCCCCAATGTACAGCTAAATAAACCCACACTCACACCTGTTTAAATACAGAAGAGTACAGACAAGACTAAAGTTAAATCACAGGCATCAGGACTGAAATGGACTGACCTCTCTGATACTAACAAAGATGTGCGTACATTTGACTTACATTAGGAATAATCATATTCACATTTACATTTAAAGAATGTTGTTTCCAGAGTGACTTACAAATGAGAATAATACAAGCAGAAGCGATAAATCAAGTAACTAAATTGTCATTGTAAGGCGCTATATTGACGTCTGAACCATAAAACATTATAAAAGGGATAGGTCACTCATAAATGAAAATTTTGTCATCATTTACTCACCCTCATGTCATCCCTAACTTGTATGGCTTTTACAGTGCTTTTTTTTTTTAAGCTTCCCAGTCTTCACTCAATTTCATTTTATTTAAAAGCAAATAATCTTAAAAAACACATCTTTTGTGTTGCAAATAAGAAAGTAACATCTATTGGTCTAGACAACATAACTGTGAGTAAATAACAGCAACCTTTTTGATTGAACAACTCCTTTAAATAAAGCACTGAGTTGGCTATATGGTGCAGCAAGTGTGCGGCTAGTAAAGAACTGTGGGAAACAGAATTTGGAAGTGTGTCCCTGTAGCTGCAGATTTGTGAAAGCAGGCTCAGGAGGGTGACTCAGCGAAGGAAGTGATCTTCTGCCCCTGCATGCTGTGTGGCCAAGAGCGAAGACTTCAAACAAAGACAGGCTTCATGTGGGGGGTCTGTTTCCCCCCCCCCCCCCCTCTTTCTCCGGTACTGCACTAATCTGCTGATAATAAGGAACTGTGCTCGGCCAGTGGGCTGGGAGTGAGCCTAACAACCGGTGATGTCATCAGCGTTGCAAGGAATGTGTCTTGTTGGCCGGTTTTACATTCCAGAGACACTTCAGCTAATAGTCATGTGAACAGGCACACTTTGAGAATCCATGTTATTTTAATGTGCAATTAAATACAGCGGTTAGGTTTAGTTTACTGCGCAACAACACAACATTAAATACCTCTAAGAAAACCTAACAAAGGGTTTAAATTGGGGCTGTTACGTCACAGCTCATGCTAAAGGAAGCCTCTTAAAAATTCCTTCATTAACAGCAGTTTTTCTTACCCTTGTGAAGTTCCCCTCAAAACTCTGAATGTCCAGTTCAGGCTTCTGTGCATAAACGTATGCACTGATAGAGAATAGATCCTGCGGATAGAAAGCGGAAAAGGTCGAGAAAAAACATTACCTCAATAAATCAGCACCAGATAGGTCATCCCATGAACAAAATTCTAGGCTCGGCCCAAACCCAACCTCTTGTTAGTGCAAGTATAATGGCAGGACTAAAAGCGACTAGCAATCAGAGTGATTTTCATGAAAATAAGCCCATTCTGACATCCTGCTGAATTTCAAACAGAACAGATAATGCAAACAAAACAACATGATTAAAATGACACGAAACTTTGACGGGCTGCTTATAAGTTATAATGGCTTTTGCATTCGATGACGTGTGCGCAAGTATGAAAAACAGGGACGTTTAGCAATCTGACCATCAAGCCCACCAGACACCCGATCCGAACACTCCCGCTGTTTTACTGCAGCAATCATTCGGCAACTTGCTGAAATTTTAATTCTGTGATCACATTAAGTGGTTTCGGAAAGACAAATACAAACGTGAACCCTTGCTCGAGGTGAGTGTCATCTCCACGCCGATGGCACCTGGAGACAGGCCGTTTGGAGGATTCCAGTTGTCTCTCGGGGTAAAGTTACCGGCCCATGTGAAACAAACCCTCCGGCCAGTAAATCAGATACACAGTGATATCAAACATGAGCCTTCGTATCATCAGCCTGAGAGAGTCTGAGTGTGGGATACATCACTCAATGTCTACGGGGGTAGAGTTACAGACTCATCCGAAATGTGATGTGGGATGCAGCAGCTTTTGCTCCAGAAGTAGATGGGTGATGATGTGTGACAGCTTAAATTATCTTACTTTTTTATTATTTGTATGTATTTGTTTATACTATATATATAAACAAATATATACTTTATTGAGCGCCAAAAACTTGTGAATTGGATAAAAACCTAATCAAGTAAAATTTATTCCACACACACACACACACACACACACAAATATAGTGGTCAACTTTGACATTTTTTTAATTTTCCATAACTTTCAGACTACTTTGGTATGAAAATATTTATATGTGCCAAGCATAAAAGCACCATTAATAGACTTGGACTATAGGACTAAATCATAACATCGTATTTCATACAAGAAGTCAAACATGCTGCAATTTCCAAATGTTTGCATAATTTATTATTAACAGGCATTAAGGTCACAGCAAAATCGAAAATGTACTGTTTCTGTGCAAGACAAGGCTTATACCCTTAAGGAAGGTAGTCTTTGAGTGCAAGCAACAGCGATTCGCAGCTTCCAGTCTGTCTCTCCATCCAGCTGATCGGTTCTAATTAAACATGAACCTGGAAAACAAATACACTATCTTAAATCTGACAGAAAAAAAGTCAAATTTAACCTGACAACTTTCAATAATCCATTCTGGTGTATTCTCTTTATTTAGAGACAGAAAAGTGAGAGGGATGGAGACGTATGTGTGAAGGATGCATTTGTTACAGGCCAAAACCTTGGCCCCTATACACTAAAGAACTCTGAATGCTTAACATATTGTTCAAATTGATCTTGGACAAAGATTGATATAACAGTAGGCAGTAGACAGGAAAGGTCATTGTCTTTAAGCTCTCAGAGCAAAAGCTTCAGTGTTCATCATGCTCTATATACTGAGACTGCCAAAAGTATCAATCCTTGCTGAATCCACAACTTGTCAAAAAATGTCTACACAGACATATATATATATATATATATATATATATATATATACATACATATATATTTTTTAAGAAAACTAATTTGTGAAAATTGTAAGAGATAATGTTATAATGCAAAAAGGGGACCCTATAAATAAATAAATGATGATGGGTGAAATATGAGAATGTTCTTCATGTTCCAGTATTCCATATCCCCAACACATCAGAGCATCTGCTCACCAAGAAATGGTTAATGTATGAATAAAATCTAAATTACTATCTAGTATTATTTTAATTGTCCTTTTAAAAATGAATAAAATCTTTATTTATACAGAAAACTGGAAATATTTATAGATACAAAAGATCCACAAGCAAAATGTACAGCATAAGTCTGAAAAGTGTTTTAGAATATTCGTTCCAAATTGTTGAAAATATTCAAATGCAAGTAACTTTAAAGAGCCATAGAGTCTACCACAGCTAAAAACCAGAAACATTTCTATAAAAGTACATCAAATAAAAATAAAATCAATTTTAAGCTTTTCTGATTTTTTATCTATAGATAGCAATTGCAGCATCTGGCGAAAGCTGTACATCCCCAAAATACTGTAAGTTAGTCATTTATATGGCTCAGTGCCGGGTAAACAGTTAATCATACACACACTCTCTCACTTTCACACAGAGAACATTCTTACTCCGTATGCAAGAATTAAAAGTGCCACTTTAAAACTAGTAAGTGAAGCACCAGCAGTGTTCACAAGAAATTACAAGAGGTTCTTAAAACACACTTTTCAAGAATCATCGAGCTAATCAAAATATATAACAAAAGATAAATTGTTCAAAATTAAGACAAAGCATTTGGACACTTTGTGGTTATAAAACATTAGTGGAACGTGTATAGTTAATCTGATGAACTAATTGTGGTAAGACACTTTTGTGAACTTGGGTTGAATTGACTACACAAGTGTACAAAAAATGCACTGTTATCTAATTTATTTTTATATAGAAGAAAATTAAGACTCCATATGGGCTACACTGTTGGGAACCACTGACTAATGACACAAGTAGTTATCATCTGAAAGTTCTGCTTGTATGTGAACAGTCAAACTCACCAGTCTTCTCTGAGGTTCTCAGAAAAATCCTATCAGCAAGAATTCTCTGATTCTATAAAACAAAAAATTAGCCATCGGTCAGAGGCAGGTGGGCTTTCAGTACTATCTCCGTTTTGAAAATGAGAGAGTTGCCCACTTAGGCAGCCTAGAATCTTCAGAGATATTAATATATTAGTTATGCTGAACTTAGCAATAATGTGGCCATATACGTATGTTATTGACTCTGGTTCTGTAACGTTAGTCCTATTTTAGCGTTGTGTTGAATAATTGAACAAGGTCATTTCCCTAGCAAGCAATTAAAGCGAACCACAGACAGCAAGGGGAGAGACAGACACAATGTCCCACTGAAAGAATGACAGGATTTCATGTGACGGATCACGTAGCAGCAAGTTTATGCTGATACCTTGAACAACAAAAGAGAGGGAAGGGATATAAAAAAAGGACAACAAACCTTTTCCACAATGATTAAATCTCCAACCTGTATGTCTGAGCTCTTTACTTGGACCTTCCCTGAAAAACAAGATGGACAAATAATTGTAATTAGAAATGAATTATTTAGCCCTAGGTGATAAATGAGACCTGCGTCCAAATTTATATTTAATAAAGACACTTTTTAAAACGATAAATATAAGGATTGTCAAAGTTAATATCTCAACTCAAGTAGGATTATCTGTTTAATTTCACAACTTTCATTCTGTTGTGTGCTTTTCTAAAAATACACAAACTGAACAGAGTCGCTAATATTTTTACACACATGCAGAAAAAGCCCCAAACAGAGTAACCGTTTCCCACTAGATGAGAAAGACATTATTTATGGATAATTGATTCATAAATTAAAGCCAGACAGGGCGTTTAACAGAAGTCATTTGCATTCTTTGCATGGTGAAATTGAATTATCATCAAAGATCAACAAGTGACGTGTCACCCAAGAGTAAAACACTGTCACTCACAGAAATGATTCGGTCTTTACACATGTAATAAAATGTTACTTAAATTATTAAATTGCATACAATTACTGACTTGCCTATTTGATGTAGAAATATATTATATATTTTTTTTAAAGTGAGACGAATGACATTGATACAAGTAAGTCAAACCGTATAATTGAATGTTATTTAGATCTCTTACATTAAAAAGGAACTAAATGCTAATAAAATGCAAAATTAATAGTTATTAAATATTTAATAAACTAATGATTACAATGATAACAATTGCTAAATGATTTTAGCTGTCTAAAATGTTGGATGAGAAAATGTTATTATATCAATTCCCTACCTACGTAGAATGTAAACAGCACAAATCAGTCAAAAAAAGGCAAATAAACTCATTATCATTTCACTATTACATAATCTTCATAGGTTGCAAATGAAGTAAATCTTGAAGGAGCTCAAAAAATTATGCTCTGGTCATATGACATAACATGTATAATATCATCAGGATGTGTTACAGTGTGGTCACCTCTCACGGTGAGTTTACTGTACAGCTAGGAATTCATCTCTGTATCTCTTCTACAGCGCCGAACTTCGTCAACTGCCTCACCGTACTGACAGCCAACACAAAGCCCTGGACAAAAAAAAAGAACAGAAAAAAAAAGTAGCTATTAAATTTACATTTTTGTGTTCAATTTCCATCTCTGTGAGGTTAGATGTACTCATCCGTGGCACCCAGTAGCTGTACAAATATCCTATCTTTAATGATGGAACAAACTGAGAACAAGCCACTACCAAAAAATACAAGATGAGGAAGACCTTAAACTGCTGGTAAAGAACCGGCACCAAAATAAAGAGAAGCACCAAAAATAAATCATCATTATGCAACATATTTGATTAAGATTTGACAAAATAACCATGACAAACTGAATTGAAAAATTGAAGGTAACTGAAGGTAATACACGTAACATCCTAACACAGCTCTTGGAGGCACACCTGAGTGGCTTATACATAATTCATAATACAAGCTGCAAATTCTTTGCCAAGGGAACATTACAGAAGGCGCGTTCCACTGAATAAGACATCGCCAGCAGTCATAATACAGTAGATCACTTACACATTCAGTGGAAAAAGATACGTTGGATTGCTGTTACACCCCTTTACTTCACAGCTAGTTACACATTAACCTGATTACTGAGCAAATCTGCTGTGCGTACAATGGGTAGAGATTTCAATTTAAACAGCCTAGCAAGAGCTGCAAAATAAATGCAGGCACAAAGAAAATACGTAAATTAAAAAAACAAAAATAATAACTATTTTAAATACACAAAATAAACATTAATTAAATATTACACAAATAATAAATAAAATATACTCCTTGTTATTTTCGTAAAGAGGTTAATTTTAGCACTCTCAGACCCCCCCCCCCCCCCAAAAAAAAAACCATGCAGAGATTGTTTATACTGCCTTACCCCTGGCACAAAAGTTACAATGTTGCATTTCTGATTCTTGATGGCATTTTTGGGGTACTTCTCTTCACATTTCTCGGGATGTCCCAGGCATAATGTCTGAGCATTCAGCTCCTTCTTCCAGCGACATGTGTGAACCAGACATTCACAACAGCTGCGTGACAGAGACCTCGGGAGGAAAAAGATCATGAGGTGATTAGACAAATTCACTTCTAGGAGGACACAGTGCTACAGGCGCAGTTTAGGCCTGGATTCCAGTAAATGGTCTTTATTTAAAAAGATCCCTGACCGAATAATTAACAAATATCAAGGCTGGTCATTACCCCTAATTTAAGGGATGTACTGAAAACCAGTGATTTTGTTGAATTATCACCCTGTTAATCACTTAAAACGCTCTTGAAAACGAACACTTGAGACCTTTTGCAGAATTCATCACCAGTCACGCGTATCCAGTTGATTCCACTTGAAATACAACTTATGTTAATGCAACATTAATGTAAGTGATGTTACAGTGAGCGAAGACAGCCTAGCTCAGTCTAGTTTCACTTGAACTTTGAGCAGACAGACAGGGCACTTCCACTAAGTAAGACTGAAATGGGAGAGCCAGAAAACTGCAGATGCTCTCAAACCCTCAAATAGAGTGTTTGTGAAGGAAAATGTGTGAGGTGGATTTAAATGTGTATTTTAGCTCAACAAACTCATTTTGCTTCTGTAATATGAAATATTGACAAATTATGAATTTGTGCACAGTAAGACCAAGAAGCTTATGAAAAGTGGGTTCGTTCTGTTTTCATGTCAACTGAAAATACTACACTTATGGGAGTTATTAATTTTGTAAACGGCAAACACTACAAAAATAATTTGAGGTCGCAGATTCCATGTAGATACCTACAGGGAAGATCAAACCTGTAGATGACGTCCTCTATAACCCCCTGCCAAATAAACCCCTCCCTAATAAACTGAAAGCTCTGATTCGCTGTGAAGGTCAGAGAGAGCGCCAAACACTTTGCTGACCTTCATATTCATTTTATATTCTAGCGGTTGCCATCCCCACTGAACGGTGTGACGGTACTCTGCGCAGTGTACACAGTCATGGCGATTGGCTTGACAGGCACTGAACTAAATTACATAAACCTTGAAAAAATAAAATAATATTTGTGTTGGCCCCTTCTGTCTTGTGTCTGTAAGTGCCAGCACCCTGATTCATAAGAGAGATTATTTGCTCAAATGAATGTAGTTCAAATAAAAGGACCGTTTGAATAAGAAGAGTTATTCTGCTTGAATTATTTGTTCATTTCATAATCCTTTGCCTAAGCACACAGAAAACCACTGGAAAGCAGCAAACTGGTCAGCTGTGTGAAATCCCATTTGTTCATTAGGAGAAGAAAAAAAAATCAATACACAGCTTACAATTGAGATGCGCTGCTGATTATGTAGCACATAAGTGGAGAAGAGTCAAGCACACACACTTTCATAACAATAAATGAGTAAAATGTCTTTTAATCACACTTGTGCCACATGTCATTGATGCAACACAAAAGGCATTGAGATATTGTGGGAATGCAAGTCCAAATAGACATTGAGTTTGTTGACACCGTTGGGTGGATACGCAAATTTTCGGTTGGCGTGCTTTGACCTTCTGACTGATGGTGCGCAGAGAGCACCTCAACCAAAAAACACGACCTGTGCTTGTGTGTGCATTTCATGCACAGTTACCAGTGCATTAGAAAGGAGCTGAGCTAACCTGGCACAAGCACTACACACACACACGATAGGCTGCATGACAATGATGACATTTTATTAACAAAAGGTTAAGGCCAAGATATATTGAATGCTTCTACAGTGGGGAAAATATTTATTTGATCCCCTGCCGATTTTTTAAGTCTGAAAAAGAAAGAAATCAAGGATCTGTAATTTTTATGGTAGATTTATTTTAATGTATAGAGACTACCATCCAACCAAAACACATTATATAAAGGTTAAAAATTGATTTGCATTTCAGTGAGTGAAATAAGCATTTGATCCCCAAGCAAAACGTGACTTAGTACTTGGTACAGAAACCCTTGTTGGCAAGCAGAGAGGTAAGACGTTTATTGTAGTTGGTCAGCAGGTTTGGACACATCTCAGTAGGGATTTTGATCCACTCCTCTTTACAGATCCTCTCTAATTGCTTAAGGTTTCTTGGCTGTTGTTTGGTAACTCGAAGTTCCAGCTCCATCCACAGATTTTCTATTAGGATTGAGGTCTGGAGACTGTCTAGGCCACTCCATGACCTTAATGTGCTTCTTCTTGAGCCACTTCTTTGCTGCCTTGGCAGTATGTTTTGGGTCATTGCCATGCTGGAAGACCAATCCATGACCCATCTTCAGTGAGGGGAAGGAGGTTCTAATCCAAGTTCTCATCCACTTTTACAGTACATGGCCCCATCCATTTGCCCCTCAATGCGGTGAAGTTGTTCTTACTCTTAGCAGAAAAACAGCTGTAAAGCATAATGTTTTCACCTCCGTGCTTGACTGTAGGGATGGTGTTCTTGTGGTCAAAGTCAGTATTTATTTTGTGGTCTCATCTGACCACAGCACTTTCTCCCAAGCCTTCTCTGAATCATTTAGATGTTCTTTGGCAAACTTTAAATGGTACTGTACATGTGCCTTCTTGAACAGGGGGACCTTGCGGGCACTGTAGGATTTCAGTCCTTTGTGGCGTAGTGTGTTACCAATGGTTTGCTTGGTGACTCTGGTCCCAACTGCCTTATGATCATTAACAAGCTCCTTCCATGTAGTTCTGGGCTGAACTTATATTAGCCTCCACACTAAGGCATGGCATCATTATGTTTATTATAAGCATGCACTGCAGTTTTGTTGTCTGCTGCTTTAAAAGCTTGAGCTCTTTAAGGGGGGGGGGGGGGGGGGGGTGAAATGCTATTTCATGCATACTGAGTTTTTTACACTGTTAAAGAGTTGGATTCCCATGCTAAACATGGACAAAGTTTCAAAAATTAAGTTGTACGTTTGAAGGAGTATTTTTGTTCCCAAAATACTCCTTCCAGTTTGTCACAAGTTTCGGAAAGTTTTTTTTTTGAGTATGGCTCTGTGTGACGTTAAATGGACCGGAATTTCCTTATATGGGTCCTGAGGGCACTTCTCCCGGAAGAGCGCGCGCTCCCGTATAGCAGAGCACTGAGAGAGCACAGACATTTCACTGATCAGAGCGATTCACTGATCAGAGCGAGAGCGTCGCGAAAAGTCACAAAAGAAGTGTAATTTTGGTTGCCAGGGCAAGACAACCCTGCACAGATTACCAAAAAAAAAAAAAACAGCATTAAGGGACCAGTGGATGGAGTTTATTTTTACAGAGCATTAACGGAGTTGTGCAAGTGTTTTTGTTTGTTCCCTGCATTTCGAAGATGCTTGTTTTACAAACAAAGCCCAGTTTGACGACGGATTTGCGTATCGTTTATTTCTTAAGGATGATGCAATCCCAACGAAAAAGGGTCACGATCGTGTGTTGGAACCGCAGGCGGTGAGTAAAACTGCTTAAAATATCTCTGCCTCCTTGTAAGTGCGTCCCCTCCCATGCCCGAGACCCGGGTTCGAGCCCCGCTCGGAGCGAGTCGTTGCTGCTGCTGCTCTCGTTCAGTTTCAGCATCGGGATCTGATTCTGGATCATAAATAAACGTCTGAATCTGACTGTAAGCCATGGTTTGTTTTAGATGATGGTTTTTCCCTCACGGTAATTTCCCAGTTTCCACATGCTCTCAACGCAAAAGCCTACTGGCGCTCGTGATTCTTTAGCTCCGCCCACCCGTCACGCCTCCAGGCGGTCGTGTTTTTCCAGGAAAAATCGGTACAGACTATCTTTCTCTTATGAATATAATAAAACTAAAGACTTTTTGGAGTTATGAAGGATGCAGTACTACTCTATAGGTACTCAAGATTAACAGGATATTGAGTGAAAACGAGCATTTCACCCCCCCTTTAAAGTCTGATTCTTAATGTCAATGTTTTATTCTTCAACTAGAAAAAAAAAAACGTTCTGAATGTGATTTCAACTATATCGTTCCTATGTGGTTATATCGGAGGAATAGACTGCCCTTTTCTCAAAGAATTAGAATGCTTATTAAAATGTTATAGGAATAGTTATCGCCCTTGATATGAAAAGGCCTTTATAGTCAAAACCAAACTATTTGCAATTGAGTTTTAAATCTGAGTCCATTCATAAAGAACAGGTTCTCATGCTATTTTTTTATTGTTGGTCTGTGTGAGTATGCATCAGAGAAACGTTTTTGGCCCATGCATTATACAGTATTTGGCATTTATTTGACATACAGTCAAGTAAAAAAAAGTGGTTCATGTTAGATTGAAAAATACTAAGTCTAACTGACTAATTTAGAAGCTCTCATGTGGTCTGTTACCTGGTGCACAGGACCTTCCATACACCACAGAGGAACCAACCCAGTCCTCTGACTCACGCAGTGTCTGATAGTCACTTTCATAATTTTCAAAAGCTTCCTCTGACATCATCATTTGAGGATTCGTCTTCAATCTGATACCTGAAACACTAAGACAAAAAAAGATGTTGTCACCCCTCTAACATGTTGAGTCATTAAAATTATTATGAATTATGAAAGTTACATAGTCTTTTTCATTTATAGAAATGAACAAAAAGCTAAATAACTGCTAAGATACATAAAGAGCACAGATTCTGTTTTGAATTAAGATGCCATGCCACAAATTTAATAAACAGACACTGTTTGTTTCCCAAAACAGCATTCCTACTTTCATTATTACCTCGCAAATTTAAAAAAAGACATTATGCAATGAAATAAGTACATTTTTTAAGGCGCCTACATGAATGAGTGGAACAAAAAATGCAGAAGTCGAGGGATCTGTTCCTCTCTCATACTGTGTTCCTCATTTATCGAGACAAGTCTCAAACCCAGATCAGCAGAATGCTATTGTGACACTCAGAAACAGCCGACGTCCCGAGAGGATATCAACTTCCACCCACACAAAGCCTGACCGTTTCTGCACCAGATCCACTTTAGCCTTAGTGTCAAAACCTGCACACTCCCTTTTCACTCTGGAGCAGTCCATGGATAGATTTAATTCATGCAATTAGGCCTCGGTGACCACTGTAAACACTGACAGCCTTTTGCAGTTGAACGCTGAAAAAAGCATGAAAATACCTATCAGCATCAAACCGTGCTGACTGAACAGGCCTCCTCAGGTAATGATATTGTGTCTGTTAAATTATTAAAGAAGTGTAATACACTTACAATGGAGGACATTAACAACCTACAAACTCTAGTCCTAGGGATTTTAAAAGCAACACTCCATTTTCCTCTAAAAGAATCAAACATGAAGAAACACATTTGAGAGTTCAAAGAGTGTAAATCTTATTTGATCCTCCGCAACACACCGAACACACACATTGTGAAGTGATGATTACTGCACAACTGAACTGTATGATAAAATAAATCGGATCATCATTAAACTAAAATCAAACTTTTTTTTTTTCTTTTACCATATTTAATGTGCTCTATGTATGTGTGTTGATCAATGTTTTTATGTAAATAATAGCCTAAAATAAATCTATTCATCATAT
This sequence comes from Carassius gibelio, assembly GCF_023724105.1. NCBI lineage: Eukaryota > Metazoa > Chordata > Actinopteri > Cypriniformes > Cyprinidae > Carassius > Carassius gibelio. Next base: position 20,771,427 of record NC_068389.1, on the reverse strand, counting down.
AAAGCGACTTGGAACACTTAGACGCTCAATTTATATATAACCGTTACTTTAAAAAATACCGTATTTTTGAAAATGAATGAAAGTCTTAAGGGTAAATGAGTAAGTCAGGTTAGTCGAGATGCTCAAACAATCAACCTACTCATGGCTGGCTATGCATAATAGTTTCTCAATGATTTCTTTTGAGTTTGGGGCAAAATTTGTTCTTGACAAGTTTCATGAGATTCACCATTATAAGAGGCTTCGAACTAATGGGAAATTACAAATATTATCTCTACAAAGGCTAATTGGTTCCTGCCAAAATAGGAAAGTTATCATTTAGGTATGTCAACAAAAACATATCACTCTGACATGTGTCTGTGGATTTTAGCCTTTGATGTGCATTAGAAAATACTTTTTGGTTAAAAGTAATCTAGACAGCAGTCAAGCAGAATGGGTGTAATAATAATAAAAAATAAAGGCAACTAAGTTAGCTGACCGTTGTAATCATAAAATGATACAGTCGAGCAGGGCAAATGCAAGACATTCGTATCATCATCAAATCTCCTTAACCACCCATATATATCAAGAAGGACAACAGAATAAGCAAAGTACGAGCCAAACATAGCTGGTGGTCCAATTAATCTCTCCTAACTGTGGTCAGTTATTCTGCTCTTCTCTTTCTTCCTCAATAAAACAAAAAACGATTCACACAGTGATTACGTGCAATAGCATTACCCCAAACAATGAAATCTAATTAAGCAATCACTTTGGCTTTGGTCCATACTCTAAAGCAGCAATGCCACAAGTGGTCCTTAAGACTGTCTGCATTTGATAAACAGCTGGATGCCATAAATACAGATCCTGTCTGCTATTAGGCTGCTTGTGCAGTTCAGGAAAACCAGATGGACTTTAGTTAATAAATTAATATCTTTGACATCTTTGCCTCACGTAAAACGTGGGGAAACAGTTTGCAGCGATATCTGGTCAAGCTCAGCATGAGAAAACCATGGCATTTGACGCGTATAATGTTACCTGAGGCGAATGAGATGCTGTACGAGATATGCCATAGATAAAACAAAGATGCTTAACTGATAACCATAATTCGGACATATTCTATGAATGTACCTGACGCACGTGAATAGTGTTTTAGGTGATTTGTGATGTTTAATGAATTTTCTGGAATGTTTTATAGACATATTCTATGTGATTTTACTTGAGATGCTCCACAAATGTACTCGCAGCCACAACCAGAGTATCTCATAAGTGTGTCATAATACGCTTCAATGAATGTACAAAGATGTGTCATGAGTAGGAACCGGAATGACAAACATCTCACATGATTTATATAACGTCTTAATCACCTGAGGCATCTCTCGGGGAGTCTTGTATCATCTCATGTGCTATCAACTGTAATCTGACACTGACAGCTCGCTCTGCTGCTAGCATTAGCCATTAGCACTCAACCCGGAACCGTGGCATAAACAAATACAATATCGACACATACGTTATTGCAACAACTCAGATAAGAGTCTTGTGTTTAAGAACAGTGTTTAAAATTAATATCCTACTGTTTACATACCTGGCAGGTCTGCCAGCAAGCATTATAACACACAGTTTATCTTGCGTACAGGATTCAGAGGGAAGCTGTCTGCCATCTTTGCTCGGCTACGTATTAATGTCGTCACGTCCGGCCTAGAGTGAGGCAAATACCTGCTGCAATCTGGAAAAATGCAGATAAACTTATTTTTATTATTATTATTATTCATGGGCTATCGTTGATGGTTTATTTGACATTCAGCAATGAAACAATGTTGTCCTATGTTATTTTTTTTCACAGTAACAATAATCTCTAACACACGTTTACTTTACAACACAGACACATACCTAGAGAGAAAGAGATAGCGATAAAGAGTAAAGCCTTTTCTCCATAAAGTTACAATATACAAGTAAGGTGACACAAACTAAGTTTTTTTTTTTTTTTTTTTTTTTTGATTTATTTATTAAGGGTGGCAGCAATATTGCATCTTAGAAATAAGTCCAGTTCAGTAATACCACATCAGTTGTTTCATGTAAAAAATACTGACGGGCAGACAGAAGAGCAAACCTGGTGTACTTTTTATTTGTTATAATGTATCTGAGTACAAAAATAGTGTCTCCTTTTCATGCAGAGGACACATCAAATAACCCCTACCCTTGCTTCATCATTATCATATGAAAAAAAAAGAAACGCTTGTTCATATTTTTTTCCCAACACTAACCAATATATTATATAAGGAAAATAGCACTACAGAATAATAAAAAAAAAAAAAAACACTAAAATAACCTGACATGAGGCGCTTTAAATAATACATAAGTTACCATCATAGACAAGCATATTGTTTTCACTTTTTTATTTTCCCTTGTACGTTAATGTTTCTGGAAACATTTATTTATTTTGTTCTTGATAGGAAACATACCTCTAAATTGTGAAATAGAATTGTCCTGCAACATAGGGGCTTCATTTAAACTGTAAAGTGTAAATGTGTTTTTAATGCAAGTTCTTTATTAGCAGTCATATTAAAGTTCATAGTCAAGTTGGCCCACTAAATAATTTTGCATGTAAAGGTAAATAAGGCAAAGAATAGCATATAATTAGCATTAATAAAATAATAACACAGACTGGTTTAATATGGAACGTTTCATTGCTGATAGCCGCTAAAATGACAATAGCTTTCATGGTGGTGTACTTGATTTGCATGAAAATAAACAGTTTGCATTCAATGCATAGCAGCAAAGAAGTGGGGTGTCAAAGAATAATACATCTCTTTTCAAAAACTCGAAAATGTCTTCTTTATATTTTGCTTGGGGATTTAAGTTACATACTTTCAGCTGTAGCAATATTAAGAACACAATGTTTGGGAATGAAAAGTTTATATTATATAAAAAAAAAAAAAAACATGTTCCCTTTCCCGTGAATAGAGCAATGTTTGACAGCAGAATCAGATGGAAAAAAACAAACAGAATAAAATAAAATTCATATTTATAACATAAAATAATAATTTCATTTCAAAGCAATGCCCTTGAATCAAGTGTAAGGTTTCAGTCAGTGAACATAATTGAAAAACTAACCATGGCATAATTTCAAACAATAATAAAAAATAAAAATAAAAGTGCCATTATAGCATAAGATAAACTGATTCTTCCTCCACATGTATCAGGCACATTCTAAAAAGTTCATTCTGATTTTGAAAAATTTCAATGTTCCTTATGCAAGGTGAAAGAATATGTCACCTTTACATTAATTGATTCCAATGTCTCTTTTGTCATCAATCATCATGGAGAAGTGTTGTCCAGCACCCCTTTCTAAGCCTGTTTTTTCCATGGCTGTGATTGGTGGGCTGTTTCCAGTGCTAGCCTTGTCCGTGGCCAAAGTAATGGCAGGAAGCTGGGGGACTCCTCCACTCTGAATGACGGATATTTCATTGTTCCTCATTGCTAAGCCATTCGTTATAGCTGCTGCGTATCGGCTCCAGAAGTTTTGGTCCACATTCATGGCCCGTGCTGCTAAATCCTTTTGAAACACTTCACTGAATTTCAGGGCATCACTGCCTAGAAGGGCAATTGGGTTTTCCACAGACAGACGTCTACCTCTACGGGCAGGAGTGTTATTCCACATATGGGTGCCCATGTGCACCTGTAGACAAACAGAAATTAAAATAAAATAATTTTACACTAGTTATGGAATATGTGTGTCTGTGTTGCAGCATATGTGTCTGTAGCATTGAGATGTTACAAAAATGACCCATGTTGCGACAATCACCATGCGTATATTATTTATTTATTCTTTTGATTGACGAGATGGTGGAGATTTGACAGTAAAGTACAGGCAGAGAGGGGGAATATGACTGGGCTTGAATCTGACAAAGGACTGGCTCCAGCCCAGGTCTACACATGCACAACAGCTTTTTACATATTGGGAACAGAACATCATTCAACAATGGTAAGCATTTTATGAAAAAAATTTTTTTAATAATAATAATAATAATAATAATAATCTTTTAAAAGCTCATATATATTAAGTTACTAATTTGTTAAATAAAATACAATATTGATCACACATACCTTGAGATTACCCTTGGTAGTGAACGCTCGACCGCAGACAGAGCAGCCGAAGGGTTTTTCGCCAGTGTGTGTGCGCTCGTGGATCTGCAAGGCACTGGCTGAAGAGAAGTTCTTCCCACATGCACTGCAGTTGTGTTGCTTAGGGGTCCGTCTTGGAGGGGGTGGTCCAGTGAGTGAGGTGACACCCGGTATAATCGCCTCCGAGCGTGAGGTGGGAGACTGCAAGCCAAATGCAGGGAAAGGCCCCTCTTTGAGCACGTATGGTCTACTGCAAGCATTCATCTCCAGTTTCACCGCAGTAGGCACATTTTTAGCATCCCGTTCAGCAGACCTTTGAGCATTTTCTGAGAATAAAAAAATATATATTTTAATTAAATCGGCAGTGTAATTAAATAAAAAAATACCACAATATTAATTGGTGCCCGGGGAGCAGTTGAGGGTTCGGTGTTTTGCCCAAGGGCACCTAAGTCGTGGTAATGAAGGTGGGAGAGAGCGCTGTACATTCACTTCCCCCTCCTACAATTCCCACCTGCCTGAGACTCAAACTTGCAACCTTTGGGTTAGGAGTCCGAATCTCTAACCATTAGGCCACGACTTTGCCCCTTATGACTTATATTTGTAAACTGGATTTTGTATTGAGACTACATTAATAATTTTTGTTGACATAACCTGACAGTTGACTTTGAATTCCCTGCATGCTTGGCAGCACATCACCAAGCATCACTACCAGATAATCGAAAATGGGCAAAAAAAATTTGATCCCTTACAATTGCAACGAAGGGCAATTAGCTATAAAGACCAAAATAAATTTTTGTACCAGTAAAGTTGGGAAATTTAACATGGGGAGTCTATGGGATTGACTCCCTTTTGGAGCCAGCCTCTGGCGGCCAGTCGATGAATTGCAGTTTTAGTCACTTCTGTGTCGGTTTAAAGAGAGGGAGCAGAAGGTTGCTGCTTGATTAAAACCAAATGCACGAAATATTAAAGTCCGGAACCGGAAATCAAGGGGTTATGACGTCATTGGCAGGCGACACAATGACACTATGGACACGGTCCTTTTCACTAGTTAAAATTGCTTATTCCTCTGGATTTAAACATTCTCCAAAACATTTGGGATAATGTAAGAACACAAGTCAGCAGAACATACAACACTAGTGGTTTTTGGATATTTTAATTTAAAAAAAAATCTTCTATATTGTGCCTTTAAAGAAGATGTTATGTTATGTTGCAGTCTTTGTGTGGTTACTGTTACTGTAAAGAGTAGAGCTTGTGTTTAGGCTGTGAGCTACAAGATGACTACGGTGTATGTGTGTTGCTTTGCTCAGTGAGAATAACTGCTAACAGCAGTACTGAGACTAGTCCCTTCTTACTTGTTCATCACATTCATTTCATATAATAAAAAAAAAATGATGTTATATTTAATATGTTAACATGCGCACTGCAAGTAACTTAATTGGGTTCAATGAGCATTTTTGTGTGTGTGTGTGTGAACAGTTTTTACTGGTATCATATAGCAGTTTTAGCTTACCGTGTTCCTTACTGAAAAGGTGCATGTTGAAATTGTTTTCTTTCTTGACTGTAGAGTTTATAAGCTGGATTCCTGTTTGATTAACAGTCATCTCGTTGACTTTATTTTCTGCAGGGCAATCTGTTGCTTCAGATTTTACTATGGCTGTTGCCTCTGGGACTTTAGAGGAGAGGTTCAGAGAGAATGAATGCTCATGTTGACCCTCAGGTTGACTGTTGGGATAGGGTGAAATGTGAATAAAGCTAGACAAAGGTGGCATCAAACTACTTCTCATGCTATGGTTCTCCATCTCACCAGTGGTGCTAGAGCCCAGAGCATGAAGATTATTATCCATAGGTCCGCACCTGACCATCTTTTTTCCATTAGATTGGCTAAAATTGAGGGATGAGTCGCCTCCTACATTTTGAGTTTCTGATAGACTGGATGGAAGAGATGAGGTAGGTGGTGGACTGTCTGAAAAAGAGCTGAGAGCGTTTTCATTGTTCTCCACAACATCCCCTTCTTCTTCAAATGAAATATTATCAAGACAGTCATCATCATAAGTGCTCATGCTGTCAAAGCTCTCCATATCTGTATCTTTCTCATAGATGGTTTCTGCCAGAGGAGTGTTTGGAATCTGCCCCACCATGTGCATACGTATGTGCTGCTGGAGAACAACGGCATTCGTGAACTTTTTCTGACAGATCGGACATGAATGCTGAATCCGAAGAGGAGGTTTTGCACGGTGTACACCAATGTGTGTCTTTAAATTACCCTTTGTGGTGAATGCTCGTCTACACACCTTGCATTTAAATGGCCTCTCCCCTGTATGGATACGGTAATGCATCTTCAGTGCACTCTGACAACTTAGCACGCGGTGGCAGATAACACACTGATTGGGCTCCATCATCTTCTTGTCTATGTTTTCCACAAGCTGTTGGAGTTTCGATGTCTCAGATGTTTGCATAGAGTCTTGGAGACCACCAAATGGGAATTTGGCCTTAAACTGATCTGAGATGAGTGGAGGAGAGGATGACTTATTATCAGCCGAAGGAGCATCAGTGGACTCAGTTACATTCACCTTAACAGGTTTTTCTGTAGACATGGACTGCTGAAGCAGGCTGTTAGGGTTGTTGCCATTTCTAGTCATACTGTTTGATGGCAGGTGCACTTCTTCTGTATTGAAGCTCTGTGTGATCTCTCCTTCTCTGTTTGATTTAGGGGAGGCCGCAATGGTGGACATATCTGTCTCAGTGCCAGTGGGATTGGGCGACGACGATGCAAGTTCACCTCTGGCTGGAGACAGCCTATGTGGAGATCTTTCAGAGGGTGTGCTTGTAAATGAATCACTTAAGCTTCCAATAACTGGTACTGTGGGTGGCAACTGCAGACCCACCGAGGACAGCACTGTTGGAAGAATAGGCTTGCTGTCTAACCAAGTAGGTCCTGCCTTCTCTGGAGGAAAAGACATCCCATAGGGAATCCCAGAACTGGTAGGGATATTGTCAAGATATTCTGGGACTGGGTACGGGTTCATCTGAACATGAGGGTACTTCTCCTTGTGCCTTTGGAAGTGGACTTTGAGGTTTCCCTTTGTAGAGAAACGGTTGCCACAAATGTTGCATTTGAAGGGCCTTTCACCTGTGTGCGAGCGCAAGTGGATCTGCAAAGCACTGTCACTGCCGAACACTTTAGCGCAGAACCTACACTTGTGCTTAAAGAATGGGTCCTCTGAACTGGGCTTGCTGTCAAAAATTGAAACACTGGGCATTTTGCTCTTACGGTACTTCATCATAGCAGCAAGTGGGTCTAATGCACTGGCAGTGGCTGCAATACTGGCCAGAGGATTGGGAAATATGACTCCATTGGGAGGGCTTTGAGGTAGTAATGGTAGGTTGGCAGAAGGGCTAAGGATGCTACTCTGGCAAGCTGATAGTGGGCTAGGAGTGCTTATGGACTGAGAGTTACTAACGTTAGAGTGCGATCTGCTACAGGTGGGCAAGAGTGGGGATGCCCCGCTGCAGCTGAAGAGATGAGGACTGGAACTTGTTAATGAAGCAGTGGCATTCTCCAATGCTCTAGAGCTGATTTGTCCACTGCTTGGCTGGGAAGACAGCAATGGTGGCCTTGCTAGCATAGATGCCTGGGATACAGAAGCCTGCCCATTCACTGCAGAGGGCATGACCCCAGATAATGGAAGTACAGGGGGTGGAGCGATGCCCTGGAAATTGTAAGTGTTCGAGTCAGAGGGCAGGCTTTTTGAGGCAGGATTAAGGGCGGCTTGCGTAGGCTGCCTATTCATTACAGCGACCTGGCTGCGGATCTGCTCAATGAGCTGTAATTGCTGAACCTGCTGCTGTTGCAGTGCCATCAACTGCTCCAGAATTATGGGTATAGCAGCTGAGTTCAGCTTGCCTGCAGATCCCGCACATTGAATGCTCTGGGAAAACTGAGCAACGGCCACTCGGGTGCTGTGAAGAATCTCCAGGGTCACATTGGTGCTTGGCATGTCAAAGTGATTGGTTATTGATGGTGCAGGGGAAGAGGTAGTGTTTTCATTGTCAAGTGGTAGAGGGCTGAGGTTTGATGTTTTATGCTCAGGCAAACTTATATCCATTTGTTCATTCAGGTCGACGATCTGAGTTTCCTCATGCATCTCGTCAAATTTCTCAGCCAGCTCTGAGTTGAGCTCACTAGCCTCCATTTCTGCTGTTTCACTGTAGGTGCTCAAAAGGGACTCTGTCGGTGATCCGCGGGAAATGGCCTTCTCTTCATTCTTCTTTACTATCAGCACAGGGGGGGTTTCCGTGCATTTCTGCTGGTGTTCCAGCATTTCGGACCACTTGAAGAATTCAGCACCGCACCTCTCACACATGTGCATCTCTTCACCTCCGCTGCGGCTCTCCGTGCCACTGTCCTCATCAACGCCTCCCCTCAACAGAAGTACTGGGAGATAAAGACACAGAGAGAAAGCGTGTGAATAGAAATTTCTGAGATGATAGATTTTTCACAGCTATTCTTGGAGGAGTGAACAATATAGATAAACTAAATCAATTGTACCACTTTACCAATTACTGAAAGCCAGCCTCTTTGTGCTCATGCTCCAAAGACTCAGATGATAATTTTCCTTGCACAATCCATCAAATTATGCGACCTATCTATTGAATATACGGGAGCTTAATGAAATTCTATAGGGGATATTGATTTCCAATGTTTTTATACAATTCACAGCTGCACTGTCAGTTAAGGGGCAAATTGAGTCTTTGATTGACTAATCTGAACTCTCCATTGCTATCAAACACTCTTATTTCCTGATGAATTTGAAGAACTAATTCCTCTCCACTTAACATTGTTGAGTGAAATAGTTATCTCTTTTTGCTAAAGGTGTACAACCTTGACAAAATGGTTTCAGCTTTAAATGTGTTAAAAGCACAACTTACTTCAAATTGTTTTAAATCATGCCATATTTGATCATTAACACTAGTAAAAAACAATCTTTGTCATTTCACTACAAGTCAAAGCCTTTATAATGTAGTTATCGTTAAACAAATCTGGTCAGTGCCATTTTCTCATGTAAATTATACAATGACATAAACATGAAGTATAAAGCATGTCAATACTAAACAAGAATGCAAACTTCAGAAATGATCATTTCAAATCGAAGTGTAATGATCATCAAAGCCACACATTTTTTTATTTGTCATAAAATAAAACAGCAGTATTTGATAAGATTCTGATATTTGCATTTTGAAAACATATAAAAGCCCAATGCTACATCAACTTAAACTGTATTTGCTCACTAAGGGGTTGGGTTTGGGTAATTTATGCACTTGTCAGAATTTTTCAGAGGAAAATCACACAAATAGATTTACACATAACATTTTTGGTGAAATGACAATGTGTCCAAACAGAAATAAAAAAATAGAGTAAAGCATTACATCCTATATTACCTGTATATGTTTGTATTTGTGTATAAGTGTGTGTGTGAGTGTGTGTGTGTGCTCTTGTTTTTTTGACATATCAGGATACATCTCTGTATATTGACATGGGTATGACACAGGTATTACAAGTAGAGGGTGACTTATGAGGACATAACCAATGTACACATTTTTCAAAACACTTATAAATCATACAGAATGAGGTTTTTTGAGAAAGTAAAAATGCACAAAGTTTCCTGTGAGGGTTTGGGTTAGGTGTAGGGTTGGTGTAGGCCCATAGAATATACAGTTTGTACAGTATTAAAACCATTACACCTATGGGATGTCCACATGCACTTTTTACAAAAACAAACATGTGTGTGTGTGTGTGTGTGCATTTTTTTCTTTTCTTTTCTATGCTTTTTTCTTTTTCCTTTAATATTTTTATTATTTTATAGTAATAGAGAATGCCACAGATGATTATATGGGTGTATTCAGTGTATTTGTCTTAAATACCCCATTTATCGTCTTGATGTAGCAACACTGAATATATCTATAAATAAAAATATTGCTGGATAAAAATTTCAGAAAAAGTGACAGTAAGAAAGATAAATTAGTAAAGAGGGGATGACAGAATATCTGAAATTATTTTATGGTCAGGTGTTGTTGTGTTTCTTCTCAATTTTTGTGAGCCTTCCTCAGAGTTGTTACAATGTGGGTAATTTGCTTGTCTAATTCCAGTAACCGTGTGGGTGGTCTGAAAACTATTAACAACGAAAGGTGAGCGCTAACGGAAACTGATCTAGTTAGGCAACCTATTAACTTAAGAATGTGCTGCAAATCTTAAAATGTTCACAGATTAGTCCGTATAGATATTGGCATTTAGTTCAAATGGAATCGCAAAAAAAAAAATCATTTGGTGTTCCCAGTGAAATGTGTTCATGAGATAGATATATCAAGTTCTTAAATCAGAAAGAAAAGTCTGTGAGGCCCTGCTGCATGTACCACTACAAAGATGAAAAATAGGGAGATTCTTAGGGTGCTCAGCTGGTAACCGTGGTTTTGGTAGCTAGCTGGATAATTTCAACATGAGACAGGCAAAGGTTTCAACGTAAGTCTTAGAATAAATTTCCCAGACCCCAAAAGAAGAAAGCTAAAACGCTATTAGGCAGTCATCACTGTAGATGCCTGATGAATGACACTTGAAGGCAAACTGAAAGATGTAAAAGGGCAAACATGAAAGTGAAAATGATATCGTTGATGTCAACAAAAATAAGAGAAAACAATCAGCTAAGTACTTATGCTGCATACGTGGATAAAACTGTTAGGTCAAATTATTAGTATTTATTAATTTTTATTATTATTTAAAATATAAACATAATTTAACATTAATTCAATTAGGAAACATTATGCCAATTAGTCTTTTATCAGATATAAATTATAGATGGTGTTACTTTAGTTACTTTAGTTTTTATTTTTTTCTTAAATGTACTGAAGTACCCATTGTGTAAAATTGCTGTATATTGCACATCCATTTTACTAAATTTCAAGTATACTTCAGCAGATGTTTTTTTTTTTTTTAATTAGGTTTGTTTAAAAATAAAATAAATAAATTATTTGCCTGGCCTGTTGACTAAAGCAGACAATTTTAACAAATAAAAAAAATAAAAAAATTAGAATAATAATAAAATAAAAAAACTAACCCACAGTTTAGACTTTAAACGTTCACGATTTAAAATGATTGATTAGGCTATTTCTACATCAATATTGTTGCATCAGGTTTTCACTCAAATCTTTTAATTACTCTTTGAACAGATCAGGCCTGATTTTAATGGATTCATCTGATTAAAACTGATCTGAAGAACAATAAACGTCTGTTTTCAAACCATACTCTGATTCTCTTCTTTAAGGTCGATCCTTGTGTAGCAGTAAATACTTTAACGCGATTTAAATGAACACACAACTTAGACACCAAACCAAGTGTGAGGACTTTTCATGTAGACAAGTAAGTAACTTAATTATCATGACAAAAAGAATTATTTTCACGCAAACAGAAGAATGTTGATGGTTTTGTTTGGGTCTTGCAATGGGACATTTTTGTAGGTTTTGCAGATCTTTTATTTTGGTGTCTTAGCTCGAATAAAGGCACAGCACTAATCTACCGTTACTGATTATAGCCTTATTAATTCATTTTAAAGCATGTTAGCTAAATCCTTTTGTTGTTGTTGTTGTTTTTTTTCTTCTTCTTTTTTTCTTTTTTTTTAAACACTAAAATTGAATAAATATATGGCTTATACGTGTACAGTTCCTGATTAAGCAAATTAAATAGCTGAGAACACTATATTCCCTTAAATGTTAAATTACTTTTAACATAAATTGTTAGCATATTGCTAAAATACTAAAGACACTAGAAATTACTGCTGCATTTTTTAGAAAAAAAAGTGTTCGGCATTTTTGTCAAATGACACATAACTAATGAACGTTTGACACGAAATTTCCAAAAGGTTGTTGCCTATTATATATAAACGCACTTTACTCGTGCTTTAATGTAGCCTACTCTTAAAATAAAGGTTCGAATAGCCAAGATTTTTACACCTAACAAATTTGATAACTTTATTCTCTGATTCTTTTGACATAATTGCTTTAAAAACACGGAAACCTAACATTACTTCAACCGTTTTTTAAATCTCCAAAGAACCAGTTAAAATGGCTCTCTATTTAAAGTAAGAACCATCGAAGAACCTATATTTTTTAAGGATGTAAAACTTTGTCTTGAGTTCCATCTAGTCTACTTGAACTGAACACAGCATGGTATAAACTTACATAAGCTATGCTTACTAAATCAAGTTATTGTTTTTTTACTCAAAGGTTCTTTCTATTTATAAGTGTCCATTCTATGCCATGCATCCTACAGCGTGTTTTCAACACCACTCGAAACAAATCATAAAACATCGCGAATTTCTGACAAAAGAAACTTGTGTCTAAAGAGCCAGATAAGAGACTCGTATTTCAAATCACATACCGTTATCCGGACTTTTGTCCGACAATGCTCCTTCTTCGTCCGATCTGAGATGCTGAGGTTTCGCTTGCTTTCTTCGGGACATGTCTCTGCACTTCGCGTCGGTGCTCCGATCTGCAGACGCATTGGACGCAGGCAGTCCCGTACAGTCCCGGGGTCAGCGAATAAGAGATATTAGATGTTGTTACCGTTGTGCAGATTGCGCATGTCGGCGTTATAATGATAGAGAGGGTCATGTATTACGTTGCGCTGCATGTCGGATTGGCCGCGCGCCAGTAGACACTCTCTCTGGATATGGAAATGAGGGATGGACTGAGTAATTAGCCCGTTTCACTTCCTCACTCGTCCCACTTTTGCTCTCTGTTCATGTAGGACCACAAACTGGACGCAAACAAGTGCGTCTACAGCTCTGGGGATACTTCATAAGGCGTAAAGTCCATCCGTAGTTTGTTAAACAACACTTAACGTTAGGGAAACCAAGTCCACACGCCTTTTCAAATGACTGACAGTATGAGTTAGCCTACATCCAAGCAACTTTCAAACAGGTTCTTTCGACGTGTAACGTTATTGATTCTAGTTTAAGCATATCTGTCCATAAAATACGTTTTGTTTAATTTGTATATCCACACAAGAAAAGTTTGTCCTGAGAGGCGAATATCTAAGTTAACGTCACCTACTGTAAAAGCAGTTGCTTCGGAAAATAGTTGGTTATCTGGAGGCTTCGGGGAGTCTAAGAAGTCAAAAATGTTGACGGTTTTTAAGATGTTTCAATAGCCACAAAAGTTTAATTACAAGTTATTAGCCTACGGTAAACAGACACTCCCGAAGAGTCGCGTTCGCCTGAGGAGGTCACCATAGCAACAGTAGGCTGCGCGAACGCTTTCCGTTAGGATCTGTAGCTATGGGACGGTACGTCGACGAAACAGACCTACTGCGTAATTTATGACATTCTATACATTTACGTACAACAAGTATATCACAAAAGAGCGTTTGAGAAGTTTTCACTTATTGTATTATTGAGAAGAAAAAAAAGGACTGAGAGGAACCTGCACAGAACGCGCGCGCGAAATCCTGAAAGTTATAGAGGAACGTCAAGAACGCAGTCGAATGATTCACACACTTTTAGCGTGTAAGGCAACAAACACAGTTCGTTCTGATGTCGCTCGGACCGTATGCGCCTTGCCGAGGAGGCATGCTCCAGTTCACCTAAATTAAAACTACTGTATCCCCGTTCTTGCGGATTGCAGAGTTGGATGCTTTCCATAAGTTGGATACTTTCGTGTAGGAGCTGAACTGAAACGGGCTTTCGCTGATTTTGTGCTGCAAATGTGCGTGTAAACCCCAGAAGAAGTCCTGGAGAGGTCCAGGAGGGCTGTTCTGTGTAAGCTTATTGCATTGGCGACCACTAGGATACCACAGAAGGATGGACCCCTGTTCAACCTGCTCTTTTTTTTCTGTTTACTTTTTGTCTAACTTCACATCTGTTAAGAATCTCACTTCATAAGGAAATGATAATAATAATAATAATAATAATAATAATAATAATAATAATAATAATAATAAATAAATAAATAAATAAATAAATAAATAAATAAGTTATGGCACTTATTTTGTGATCTGTGGTGTAGTGCCATATAAACCTAACACAGTAAACTTCAGTTATGTGTCTATCATGATATTTAGCCGCTCTCATTTGATCAGACAACATTCACATCTGACCAGTATCGCTGGTGCATAGCAGCCAAAGGGCTCTAAATCAGCGATACATCATTTCCATTACAACACAAGTAGAACAATATATAAGCCTATTGATCGGCGTCTCTGTTACTCTTCTGGTGTAGAGAGATAAGCACAATATAATTTCGTTTGACCTATCTGTATGGCCAAGTGATGGATTGCCAGGGTAACCGAGGGCTTTTATCACAAAACTCTCCCAATGATGTACTATTGATTGTCCTTAACTAGCTTTTCTGGCAAAAATCAAAAGTCCCTTCCTCGCCATCCTCTTCATTATCAATAAAATTACAAAGTGGTGAGAATTGTCAAAATCCACCCCCAAGGGAAGTCTTTAAAACAGTTACTGTTGTCCGGGCTTTTCTGTTATCCATGCCATGAAGGATTAGGAACAGCCTATTCAAAAAAAAAAAAAAAAAAAAAAAACTGGGTGAAGGAGATCACCCAGAAGGGCAAAATATTTAAAATTCTATATATGAAACCCCTTATGGGTATTTTTGCCTGTGCGGTGGTTAATTGTGTTTTTGTTTTATTTTTCTTCACATTCCCCATCTGCTTTCATAAGAATGCGACAATGCAGATTTAAATGAACTAATTGTCAAAGATATAGGTATTTCTTTTCTATATCACCATCTCACCTGCTAATCATGGATTGCAGCTTCGCAAAAATGTGTATGATGAACATTTTAGCTTTTCATTTAAAATAATTGCCTCTGTTGGAGCAGAAAAACAGTGTTTCAGTTCAAGCAAGCAATTCATGAGTTGTTTACCACTGAAAAAAAAAAAAACACATTCTCTCCAAGTCTGTGTTTGTTGAGATTTATCATTAAATTAAAACTATGTTCATGTTTAGAATCTTTTCATGGTCCGTGCTATTTCTCTGTTCATTTTAGCCCCATTTTAGAATGCAGCTTTTTAACCAAGAACATATCCCACAGCTAAAAAACATATTTCCCTGCTCTAAACACGATGAAGAGGGTTTGACTCTGAGTAGAAAGCACATCATCTCAGATAGATCAACAAATGAAGTGTCAGGGCGAAACTACACGAAGAACAAACAAAGCAGAGAAGGGCCAGTGAGATGGACAGATGTGAGATAGCACTGTTCCATGTGCCGAGGGCCTCTGGAAATTTCTGATTGGTTTAATTTACCACATCTAACGCGGCTGCTTCTCAAGTCTGCGACTTTTATCTAATGCTGTGAACCTCTATTGATTTCTCTTCTCTATCTTTAATGCAGGACTGGAGCAAAGAGAGCAAAAAAAAAAAAAAAGCACTTGCTAAATGGAGGACTGCTTTGAGATGGCTGCTATTCTCTGGCTTATTGCCTCCTGTCGGCCATGGTTTCACATGAGGTCCGGGGTGTCAGGTCCGCTTCCACCAATAAAGGCTGTGATTGACACTAGCGGGGGAGACTTGAGCTGGGAAAAGAAACTGAATCTCAATGTATGAGGGGTAAGTCAGGGTCTATTGTGAGGCCAGTTGGACCTGATACATCTAAGGCGAAATAAACGTTTTTAGCCGTGAGATACGGGTCCCTTGGCAGTACCGTGGTACAGTTTTGTATCCAATTGTCCAAAAAAATAAATAAATACTTTTGCACTTTTACTGTATGCAACAAAGCAGCATGGAGATCTGTGTGCCGTGATATGCAACAGCATGTAGTAATTTCACCCCCATACTTACAGTCATTTACAAACACTTTTGCAGAAGCACTTCGCTGAAAACGTACACAAAGTTTTTGCTTTGTAAACAACCATGCAAAGAAGACGTTTCAGTTCTGTTAACCCGAGTCGTCATATCAACACACTATTTTTAATGAAAGACAGCAAATTTTAGGCACAAACAGGATTTTACGTATTTTATGTTCTTGTGGGAATAACGAGCAAAATAAGAGTAAAGCCAGTAAAAACAGTCATTAATTATTGGCTGTGAATGTGTGCAGTCTGAGATGGCAGGCGGAAGACTTGAGGCGCAAAGTAATTCAGTTACATTTATGACCTGAAAAAGAACAAACCCTGCTATTAGCATTTATTGGCATGCTATAGAGGAAAAGCAAGTAACTAATGAGTTTAATCTCCATTAGCTCAGATTCTCTGAACGCCTCACAGGAAGTATCTTCTGACATAGGATGCATAATCTAATCCAAAGGTAAAACTAATGTTAGACATGGAGAGTCTGTGGATTTGAAATCACAGGACATATTTTATACAAATATAATATTTGTGCATTGGTCGGTAGATCAGTAATTAATAATGCAGTCTATTGCTTCTTAAGGGAACATATTAGGAAAATACTGCATCTTATGAGGTTATAGATAATCTAGTTCAAAATACATGTGGCAAGTGATTAGAAATGCACTTTTTTTTTTTTACTGATTATTATTATTATGTAACCACCATTTAAAAGTAATAATACAAATTTATTCACAGTATAACTTGAACACAAAAGAATTTTGCATAAAAAAGCGAAATAAAATCAAAAATTTTCCCGGTGATTGTTCTACATATATGATTATTATTTCTTTTTAATTAACATATATTTACAAACTTGTCAAATGACAACAAAATGGCTTCCTGCATGTTGGTTACACCACACTGACATTGATTTGACAGAAATGTTTCATATGTATTACATTAAAAATGAAATTGCTTCACTCCTTATTTTTATTTAAATAGTAATTCAAATAGCTTTAACATGTCTTTATGCCAAAGTTTTATTTTTATTATTTTTATTTTTATTTTTTAAAGACTTTTAATGAGACATTGTCTTTTAAAATTAAATCACACACTACTTAAACTTAAAAAAAATATATATTTTATGACATTTAATTAAGGAAATTGAAAACAAAGCAATATTCATAGAAGATTCCATATATATATATATATATATATATATATATATATATTTTTTTTTTTTTTTTTTTTGATTTTCTTAGATCCAGATGAAAATTAGAACCAGTGACCCGTGTATAAAATGAAACAGTGTGTAAATTACAAATTTGATCAAAAATATGGTTATTCTTTTTTGGGGAGGAAGTTTGAATGTATTCTGTAATTTAATAGACACTGTGACAAAACTGCTATTTGTAAGTCAGACCTCACTGACAGCTCAATAAAGGAGCATATGGGGGACATCTAACCTTCCATGTCCAAAATTACTCTCTCAGTTGGAGGCTGGGGACAAGATAACGATTAGGAAGCTGTTTCCCTGAACATGCTGAGAGAGATGCAAAACCAGGTTAGCATGATCATCCGTCATTTAGTGGCTTTGACTTAAGCCTGTTGCCATTGAATAGTCCTCTGAATGCGTAAACTAAAGGTTAGCTCAAAGGTGCCTGGGGCCCTGATTGTTGGTGTCTTGAAAAAGTAAAACAAATTAATAGCACATTCTCTTGCGTGCCACTGGCCTTAGATCACAGATCACATTTACAGTTTACGATTGTAAAAAGCTGGCAGAAGTAAACAGACACTGACTAGCGGACGTGTGTGCCTGGTTTATGAGTCACCTCTGCCTCAGCATTCTGCTGTAAAGCCACAGACAAAAGTTCAGTAAACCAAGAGCAACAGAACCAGAACACCAAAGTCTAACTTAAATTTAATGGCAGAATGAATAACAAAAGTCACACGGTCCTGAACAGTTTATCTGAGAAAAAAAAGAAGATGTGCCTGATAAGTGTAATGAGATCTACAACTGGTTAGTAAACAGCTCTCTTGTTATAAATCAAGATCTGTTGTAATGATGCTTTGGTGTGTATACATAGGACAATATTAATCATCTGTGATATTTTATCACTATGAGCCAAACTTCATGTGAATTTGCTTGTTCATAACAAACTGTGGCACCTCTGTGTCGCCATAAGCATCTGTGTGTACACTGAAACGAAAAGAAAAAACAAGTCTTTGCTCGATTTTTATGTGAGTGTTGACTGAAGAGTGGGCTCCATCTGTGTAAACTCTCTGAAATAGTGACTTCCTCTCTCATCTTAAACAGACGCTTGAGGCAAACCGCAGAGAAGTCACCATACATGTCCCTGATGGAAGAGAACCTGAGATCACCTCATTATAGCCTATAAGATGTTCTCCCTTTGGGCATTTTTGGAATACTTTCGATGTAAGGAATGTATCTTACATATATCTCACTTTGAGATCTGTTAGTTTATCATCTCACAGCTTTGTTTAAAAGTAGATAAAATTAGCTTTAAATAAGCTGTTGTTATAGGTCACTCAAGGCACTTCCTGTTTTTATCTTTTTAAACTATCCCTGCGCACCATTATGCGTGGAAGCGGAGGCACAGCTTTCTCTGAATGTGCTTAATGAGACTATAGATTATGTTGTGGCTATGTATATATATATATATATAAGATATAAAATCCTTTTTCCAAATACATATCACTCATTTGAACAATGTGAACTAATTCTGTCTAAAAATGTCCATTATGTCCAGTAGAGGTGAAGCAGAAGAACAAGATCAAATCATGTGCTCTTCAGAATCTTGTTTTACATTGTTCATGTACAATTTGATAACAAAATATTATTAGTTAAAATTGCAAAATAATAATAATATAATATAAGGTGATTAATATTAATATTATTGATTTTTGAAATACAGTATTATTATAATTGTATTTATCATAGGTTTTAAATAATTGTAATCCTTTATAATAATAATAAATACAAAAAATAAAAAATAATAATGTTGTTGTTACAATTATTTTATTATTATCATCATTATTATTTGTTTTATATATGCAGTGGCTTAAATTGTTTAAAATGTAAAATGCACTAATGCCTTTGAGCTACAACAAAATATTGAATCAAGTGTCATTCTTAAAAAAAAAAAAAGTCATTGTTTTAAAGTCATAAATTTGATGAATTACACTCTGCTAGGACACCTTTGTGATCTTGAGAGGAACTGACTCCATACATCCACTAAAAATGATCTTGAGACCGGTTATTTAAAAGTCATTGCAAAACTTGCATAGAAAAGTGAAGTTAGTTCTGAGAAAATGTCTGGCGTCGTTTCTTGCTACTTGATTTTATTGTTTGTATCTGATACCATCAAGTGTACGAATACTTTTTTTTTCAAGGGTAGCCTTGACAATTAAAATAAAACTGTTACTTAAGTGAATAAGCAGAATAACCAGACATTGTAAGGAACGTAGACACAGTCAGCCAACACTGTAGTGTTTGCCGTCTGTCTGGGCCGACATTTAATTGGTGAAGCTCAGTCATATCAACTAATTCTCATGGCATAGAGAAGACACATATCTCACTGCACTGTTAACACAGAACAAGGCCAGCGTCATTCACTGTTATTTTCCCAAAGGATAAAAAAAAACCTAAAGTCCCATATGTGAGGCATGGTCAGGGAACTTAAACAAACAAATAGAAGCAGGCGCTGGTGTATAGCCGTAATCCACACATCGTGGAAGAACATTCTTAAAATAGAAAAAATTGAAGTGAAGGCTACTACTGTGGTAACCTGAAATTTCTGGTTAGGGATTGACTTCCTCCCCTCACATCCTTATGTGACTCATTAAGAAAGCTGAGAGAATGACTGATTCGAGATTAGATCTGAAAACAGCAGCACTTACAAGCTTCAGAAGCAAATGTCAGGACAGTGAATGAGAACAATGAAGCTCAGTGGGACGATAAGATTTACAGATGTTTTTATGAGGCAGACCCTCTTCGTATATTCCTGAGTTTTTTCTCGCTTGCTCTCTCTCCCTCTAAAGAAAATCTGCGCTACATGTTCTAGCCTTTTTTTTCCCTGGGAGCAGCTCTTTAATTGTCGCTTTGGCTTTGACTTCCTAACGGTTGTAAACAAATGCAATTTTGCATTTCCTGTAGTCTAGACACAACAAAAGAAACGTTGGCAAGCCAAGTCCCAACACATGCTGTTTGCATAGCAGCTAACGGACTCCGACAAAACTTTTGAGGAAGAAACGGTGTGAATGCGGGGTGTTGATAGCAGCCAACATTTTAATAAACAATATTTGGCAGGTCTTTCCAAAATAAAATAGGTGCACTTGGATACTGTTTTCAAGGTTTTATGCTATGCTTCAGTCTAGCCTGTTGTTTAATGCACAACATACTTTTTTTTTTTGCCAGAATAAAATTCCCTGATCCTGATTGTTATTTTGTAATAATGCTTCCATTCTCTTAATATAAAATTTGTTTTAATATCTTATTAATTTGTAAATCGATTATTTTATCTGAAGTGCCTCACAAATGAGGAACAATAGTTATTTTAATTGTTTCCCTGAGAACTAGAAAAAGTGTTCACTCGTTTCTATACTTGAAAACTATAAACAAAACTATATCTTTCTTGGGTGAAAGACACAACCCTGGGAAAGCTTAGTCTAATATTTGTGCTCACCAGTATTTTTTTTTTTTGTCTGCATTCATAAAATCGACAAATAAAAGAAATAAAATAAAAACATCTCAGCATTGGAGGACAAAGTCATGCTCCGGCAATACATCTGTGAGTTTTGAAACAAAGCTTTGTTTATAAGCTTCAGTCACTTGTGCTAATGAAAGCAGACACTTACTTGAAAAACTTTCCTTTTTTTCAGGAAAACACTCTAAACCAACATCCTGGTATAAATTTGCAACGCGCAATACAAGCCGGATTGTGCACGGGACGGACGCGGGGCGCATACAAATGGCCCCCCGTCTAAAGTACCCCCTGTTTCTCTTTGGCCTCAGAAGGTAACGTACAATAAATCAACAAAAGAGCATTAATGCCTCCGCTGAGTATAGGAGAGGCTTCTGTTATTGTGCCTTTTTTTAAGTATTTAATTGGAAGGGTCCCTTGGAAACATTACCCGGCTCCTTCAGATGACTTTTCCCCAAATCTAAGAAAAGATTGATAAGAATTTCTTTCCTCCCTCTCTTAAATCTCTTCTGCATTTTTTTCCCATCCCTCTCTCCCTTTCAGGAGAGCCTGTGTTTTTTACCAAAGGGAGAATAAAGTTTCAAGTGCATGGCATTTGAAGGTAAGGGAGTGAAATCGGAGGCTGGTCGTTGGGGATAAGGCAAGGCTGGGAAAGAGGGAAGTTGGCAGTGGTGCCCAGCCAGACTCAGTGCCTTGAGCTCCCCCCTCCCTGCACCAGGTGTCTGCTACATTTAAATGATACTATTATTCATAGACAAGAGAGCAGGGTATTAAAAGTCCCCCCAAAAAATCATTTGCAATTGAATACAGATATAATCCTGGAAATATAAGTCTCCATTTAGGCCTTGCCATTAAGCTAACAAGGAGCCCTTTGTACAACATGTGTGTATTAATCACGGTCAGGGGAAAGGGGCAGGAAGAGAGAGAGTGGGAGAGAAAATAGAGAGCAAGTGAGCGAGGGAGGAGAAAAGAGTGAGAGAGAGAACACCATTCGTGTGTGTTCACATGCAAATTGAAATGTTGCTCATCAAAAACGAGCTTATCACTTTCCCTCTTGTTCTCGGCAGATTCGGCGGGCAAGTGCGAACCCAAAGTGCTTCAAATGGGGATAAATGGAAAATTTATTTGCATTTGTGAAATTTCAACACACACTTGATTTCTTTCAGCTGCACTATCTGAAGTGCACGAGTCCATGCGAGACGTAAAGGAAGCACACACTGCGTGCAGATGTCACAACGGCACGCAGGAATTCGTACAATAGGCCCGGGTTTCTCAAACCTACTGTGTGGGTTTCATTTTCCTGCAGATTACTTTGATTTGTGCACTTTTTCAATGTGGCAAATAGAGATTTTGGAGGGCCCTCAAGGCAGCCCCCAAATGCCCCTTACAAAACTCCTCTCCAGCAATCATTACATCACCATTTCTCTAAGCCGATTTTCAGCAAGTCTGGCTCTGTTATTAAAATAGTAATTAATTTTTTGTCTGAGGGAACAAAAGCAAGTTTTTTGTCCCCCACCAAGTGTCCCTGAAGAGGCCAGGGGTGTCTGTGAGGTCCTTTCTATCTAGTCTGCGGTCTCTAGACGTAATCCCCTCTAGTCTGGTACAGTAAGAGAGCTTTGATAAAGGGACAGAAGCAGACACCCACACCGGATCGATCTGGATCTTGGAATGTGTTTGATAGACTGGTGTCCCAAACAAGTGTGGCTCAACAATAGCATCCGTGAACTGAGTCAGGACGTCATTTATCTGCACAAAAGATACATCATTAAACAGAGAATGCTGCTGCAGTACAGACTTTAGGATTAGGATGCAGAAGGGATAAGAATTTTTGAAGAAGAAGAATAACAACAATTATATTTTGAAGAATGTTGTATTTTTTCCCTATACATATGGAAGTCAGTGGCTACAGTTAAATATTAAGTAGGTAATCAACTTTCTTCAGAATGTCTTCTTTTATGTTCAACAGAAGAAGGAAACTTACACAGGTTTGGAACAAGTGGAGGGCCGTATGTTTTGGGAACTATATGGACACGGCTTAGTTTGTTTAATACGAGTAGTCCTGAAACCGGACGTTTCCATAGCAGATTAAGTGTTCATAGTGAGGAGGTGTGGGGGCTTATGGGTAGAATCACTAGCAAGTGAGGCTTCAAGATCGAATTTTCCTTGGAAACACCAATCATGTTTAAAATCCATTTTGGAGAATATTGGGGGGTAACCCTAAGGGAATAAAAGTCTTTGAGCTTTCCGGACAGCCCATCTGCCATAAAACACCATTGTAAAGATGAACGCGGGTCCTAGAGATTGATGACTCCAAGTCTTTCAAAAAGCTGTTTGTATAAGTGGAGTCATGCTAAAAATGCGGCAATGATTGTATTGCGGTCATTCATCCGAAACAGAGCATTACTGCAATGATAAACAGTGTGTTTGACTTCATGGATTTAGTCAGCTGGTGTGCTTGAAAGACACAGGAAAAAAACATGTGAAAACATTTACCTTTCTCCAAAATTAAGTCGTTATTTCACACAGTCATAAATGCATGTCCTGAGTTACTCTGGGAGTCTCGGCTTCCCATCAGATCACAATGGAGATCTCTGAACACAAGCGTATGCGCGCCTTTCCCACCGCAACACCTCGGAGCATTTACATCTTTCCATATGAACTCTGTTGTGCTGTAGTGATGTCATGAGAATCAATGTTTGTTTATTTTTTAAGTGAACACTGTCATTAAGAACTAATACGTTTTTACTAATACAATGTATTGGGTTATAAAATGAGATAAAAAAGCTTTATCTCACCTGTTAAGAAGCAACAGGTCATAAAGCATTGTTTTTACATGCTCTCTGTCTTCCCCATAAAATGGCTTTGATTTGATTTGATTTTTTTCTATATTCTGGACAGCTGGGGCAGGGGGAGCTTTTCAGGATTTCACTGCAGCTCGGTGTGTCCAAGCAATAAGTGTGGGGCCAGTGCGGTAGTCACTGCAGGATTTAAAAAGACTTCCTCATGCAGAAAAATTTAATCTCCTTTCAGAAAATAAAAAAAAGGGAGAAGGGAAAGAAAACCCAACATGAGATTTTCCGTTCTTTATTACTTGTGCACTATCAAAGAGTTGTACATCTTAGTCTCTGCTCACCTTAAAATTTCTTTAAGTGTAAAAGTCACATTGACTGAAAAAAAAAACCCATTAATTATTAATAATTATTATATTATATTACGCTTAATATTATCTAAATAAAATCTATTTTATATATCATGAATGTATTCATTCATTCATTCCCTATGAACAAACATGTTATACACTTTCTGGTTCTCAAATATTAATAGAACAGATCTGTTCATTTGATGTTTTAGTTATGAAGCAATAAAGTAATACATTTAACTGTTTTCTTACATTCTTTAAATAATACTTCTGAAAGGAAAATAGCCTTCTTTTCGGTCCCTTTTCAAAGTTTTAAAACCAAAATAAGTGTCACATGCCATCAACTGTGGGGATTTAAAACACGAGGACAGATTACCTGACCCTCCGGACACCTGATTTACTCTAAACCTAGAGCCTAAACATTTAGCAGGTCATAAGAGGAAATCCTCTGGCAAGATCTTCACAACACTAATGACCATATCTGACATGATCACCACTGTCTGGCAGCGCCCCAACAACCCTGGCACTAAAATTACCTGAGGGTCACACTCCTGGCATAAAGAGTGGCGGGAGACAGAAAGAGTGAGCACCTGCATGCCTGATCTCAACCTGTGCCAAGCCGAGGATCGGCAGAGTTGCTGGCATCAACCCAGAGATGAAGGCTGGAGAATACACCAGCGAGCATCATAAGTGGGGCTGACTCAGGATCCCAACCCCTGTCAACCCCCCCGGAGTAAACATATGCTGACAAATAACCTTGAACTAGTTCTGGTCTAAAAGTTAGTGTGGATAACACCTTCATAGAAGCCAGTGTGATATTATTATTATTATTTTTTTAAATCACATCTTGGTAGCTGTTTGAGCGCTATGTCCAATTCTTGTTGTAGAATCCTCTACTTATACAGAAGCAAACACTTTCCATCAACGTCGGTTTTCGTTTTGATCCCGATTTGTGAGAGTTATTTAAACAAGGTCTGTCTAGCTTGGAGGTCGGCTATCTAGAATCATTTCAGGGAAGTAATGAATACAACTCAGCCGTACAACATCTGTGCAGACATGCCTAAACCCTGTGGACTTTCTATGCTCAATTTAACACTGACAGAATCATATCTCTCTCTGCCTCTCCCTCTCTCTCTTGCCATTTGTAATTGGCTTTGTCACTAAGCACTCAAAATAAGTAATCAGCAGTCATATATACACAAATCGGTCACCAACGAAGGTTTTGGGGTGTTTCTGTGAATTCAGTTAAACAGTTTTAGTGACGTAAGCGGTTGCTAATGGGTTGGTGGATTAGGCGCAGAATGACAGAGAGGGTAACAGATTAGCCCCATCGTTTTGATTGATTATCAGCACACGACTCTAATTAGAGTGATTATTAGGAGTAGAGGCGGGCGACAGAGAGGGACGCACCTCTGTGGGGACTGCAAAAAGGTACAGTGTCCTTAAACAAGAAATATAGGTATCTTTATGCAAATTTTTATTCATTTTGGATGGAAAAAATACAATATATTTGTAATGTCCTATATTTCAGAAATACATTATTGCCTATGAAAAAATTATCTTAGTAACTATAGTTCATTTGTATTACCAAAGTTCCCGTGCATGGGTGAAACAAGTTGTAAGGGATCTATATTTTGCTATTTGAATACTGGTTTACATTATACAAAGCTTGTGCGTCCTACTGTAAAAGACATCAGCAAGCTATCTAATTAACAATAAGCATTTTATTTTTGTTTTAGTAGGACCGAAAATGTTTGTTGGGAAAGTAAACAGACTAAAAAGTAATGCCATACTGTCATAAAAACACGCAATAATGAGTAAGTGCATGACTATCTACATAAAATTAAACTTTCTTTATCATTTTTATAAGTGTGACGAACTTTACTTAAACATGAAACATTAAAAGTTGTAGTAGGCATTAAAGTTCTTTTTCTCTTTGGTGAGATTGAGTACACTGGTTCATCTGTGTCACATGTCCTGGCATAGCTGTCTCCCGGGTGGACAGAGGGGATGCTGGGAGCCTGGTGCGGCCATGGAAATGAGCCCCATTCATCGCCGGCTCTGAGCATATGGCGTTGCTTTGTCCCCAGCTACTGAGGCAGAAGTGATGCAATTTGTTGGCATGTCCTGTCATTTCAGCAACTCCCCAGCCCTTCATCGGCCCTCATAAACAACAACAGAGCAGAGAGCAGGGCGGCCAGAGAGAGCAGGTCTCAAACGCTCACTCACACTGC
This sequence comes from Carassius gibelio, assembly GCF_023724105.1. Classification (NCBI taxonomy): domain Eukaryota; kingdom Metazoa; phylum Chordata; class Actinopteri; order Cypriniformes; family Cyprinidae; genus Carassius; species Carassius gibelio. Next base: position 20,745,397 of record NC_068389.1, on the reverse strand, counting down.
TGCACTAATGACTGAGGAACAGAGAACATGCAGCGAATGCACAGACATTCTCTCTCACTCTCGCTCTCTCTAGCTCTCTCAATGTGCTTTATCAGCACAAGAGATAACATTTAGGCTTTATTAGTAGTGTTATGGTCGATTAACTGTTTTCCTGTTTTTAACTGTTTAAAACAGTTAAAAACAGTTTTTAATTGGATTGCAAAATATTTATAATTTAAAATATTTTATAACTGATGTAATAAAAAAATGAATGAACAAATATGTACTTAATGTACTAAATATTTATTAGATTTTACCATCAAGAGAAGCAGGCATATTGCTCTGTCGCATTTAATGACATGCAAGGTATACATTATTATTATTACTTTAGTATTATAATTTTTATTATAGTTTCTTAAGTTATAGAGGTCAGAAGACATATCGAGAAAAAATATATTAAAATATAGTATTATGTGTGTGTATAGACATGCATCCATATATTATACATATGCAATATTCTATTAGACAGATTAGTCAGATTACTTAAATTTTAGAAACATGTGTAACAATTAATGCTTTATTTTCAGTGAGTCACAGCATAAGATTAGTATTTCATCTGCACAAAATCATAAGCACGATTTTCATAAGCAAAGTTTCTATGGGTGACGCCGGTCAAAATATAATACTAAGAGAGAAGAAAATAGAAAGGAAAATATATAGGCCTATAATAACAAAGAAAACAAGTGAGCAAATACATTTTAATCAGTTGGTTTTGTTTGAAACTAAATATTTCAAACTTTTGTTTGACTAAATATGTTTTACAAGAAAAGTATTAGACAAGGTCAGGTTACTCACTTCTTCAAGTAACATATTACCAAATTTCCTATACATGAAAGTCAACAAGTCTTATTAATTTTTTTTTTTTTTTTAAGTATTAGACAAGGTCAGATTGTTCCTCATATAAAGGCAGTTAGGCATATGTACATCATTTTAATTTGTAACTTAATTTAGGCATCTTAATAAGTCATTATAATTATGTTTTATTATTGTTATCATTGGTGTTATTTATTCTAGCTTAATAAAATACCATTAAAGTCCCTTATACTCTCTCACTTTGTGTTCACTGGTCTATTATGCAAGAGAATGGGACATGAGAGTGTCTTGAGGAAGTCAACATATCACACTTGTTATCAAATGTAAACTGTTGAGAGAAAAGTAAATACTTGGCCTAACTGTGGGGGGTCCTGTGTCTAGATTAAAAAAACAGCTGCTAAATAAAAACCCGACTGGACACAGTTCTGAGGCAGTTTTAGCAGTTTTAGTTTAATGCTAGTTTCACCATATGCTTCAAAACAGCTCCTCATGCATAGAGATACAAGTTTGTTTCAATAAAGTTGCGTTGTGTGAAAACAGAAAATTAAATTTGCTTTCATCGCTGTCAGCCGTGGACTTCAAGCTGTCAGTGATCTGATTAGCATCATAAAAACTCCCTGAAAGTCTGTGAGAGTCATCTTTGTGGATTACGGCTGATGCTTTGTGAGAAATTAAATCCACTTTGTGCCATTATTGTGGGATGTTTGCTAGTTGACTTCACCTTCTGGTGAGATCTTTAACGCTGGAGAATGTCTCCTGAGACTGAGGGAATAAAAGAGTGACCCCATGCTATGCTTTGGCGTCTGAATGGGGCATGCTGGGAAACGTCACATATAAATGAAATTACATCTGCTCCCATGCACTGTGATCCCTCTGAAACAGTTGCAATTTAAGTGGAGAAGGAAACATCAAAAACAAGTTTGGGAATTTGTCTGACACACTGTCTGTGTGTATTTTTTATTAATGTGTATTCGTATTGATACAGCGAGAAAGCAAGTATCTGTAATTTTTAAAGGTTAATGGAAAAGACCTGTGGTGTTTGAAATCATTTCAGGGCAGCGAGGACACGACTGTTCCAGCAGAGATTGATGGCTCTGCTTTTATGCTCAGAACATTCTGCAGCTGCCACAACAACCGTCCTTATGACACGGTGGTGACGAAGAGTCAATCGGTGTGTCATTGTTCAGGGTCACTGACTGACAGGGTCAGAGTCTGACCACAAGCCTTCACACAGATCTACAGAGAGGAAAATAAAACTATCAGTCCATATTAAGACAGCCGTCAAAATCAGACCTAGAATCAGTATGGAGTCAGAATCAATATAAATCCATCACTGTACGACAAGAATCAGAATTGAGTCAGGGTTCAGATTAAGAATCAGAATAAGAATAAGAACACAGTTTCAAATCAGAACCAGAAACATTATTAATAGGGATGCACGATAATATCGGCACAATATCGGTATCGGCCGATAAAAGCTTAAAATGACCATTATCGGTATCGGCCGATATGAATATTTCTGCCGATGAGCCAAACCGATATTCTCCAAGTGAAATAATTGACCTGTTTTTCAGATGTGAATGTCTGTCTACATTTGTAAAATAATAAATTTATGGTAGAATCAGTACAGAAGAGATACATGGATTTCTCTTCAGTAAAATTAAAGTTTAAATATATCAGTATATATTTGTATATATATCGATATCGATATCGGTATCGGCATCGGCCAAAATTATTTTGAAAATATCGGCATATCGAATATCGGCCAAAATCCAATATCGTGCATCCCTAATTATTAATGTATTAACCAGTGCAAAAAAAAAAAAAAAAAAATTATACTAACAAAACACACATGATCAGATTCACACTCAAATCCAAATTTATTTAGATTAAGAGTCAAATTTAGAATCAAAAATTCAGAGCCACAACCTTTACAGATGCATCAATTTGATAAAAAATAAATAAATAAATAAATGATAAAACATGCAATAAAACACTTAAAATCTGAATTTTAATCAGAGTAAGGGTGAAATTTAGATTTTGAACCAGATGCGTGACAAAAATAATGAGAATCAGAACTAAATCAGAAGTCAGACTGAGAGTCAGAATTAGAAGACAAAAATAAATTTGAATCAGAATTAGAATAAGAACAAGAAACATAATTAATCTGTCATTAACATATATTCATGAGTGTGACCAAAAGATGTAAACAAATGTTAAAAAAGTAAAACATGATCAGAATCACGTTCAAAATAGTTAGTGGAATCAGAACTAGAGTGAGAATTAGTATCAGAATCAGAACCAGAATCATTTAAATCCATTAGTGTGATCACAGCACATGACAAACAAACAAACAAACATAATTAAAATCAGAATTGAAATCAGAATAAGATTTTGAATTAGATTCATTATTGAAACATCAATTTGACGACAGGTTATGATGAAAACAAACAAACAATAAAAAAATGTAAACCTGAAAAAAAAATAATCTGAATTAGAATTTAAATGAGAATTATTATTTATTAATTAGTTTGATCACAGAAAGTCATAGAAGTCATATAAGCATATAAACAAACAATAATAAAAAAAACTACAACTTTTTTTTTTTTTTTTTTTACTTTTTAGAGGAGTGACATCACATACAGTAGACTCGTTGCTTAAAATACCTTTCATTATCCTGTCTTCTCATCACTCATCCTTTCGTTCCCACCCTGTTTCATGTCCGAAACAGAATTCCCGGAGGAGAGGCGACATGTAAATCATACGGAACGTGAAATTCTCATTTGATTAATGGAGTCCTAGTGTGACTTTTTGTATATCAATCAACAAATAGCCTGACCTCATCAGATGCTGTCTTGAGTTCATTCTCAATCAAAGGGTTGCCCCGTGAGGTCCAGACCTCACAACCAACAACAAGATGGATGTAAACAGCCATAACTTTAGTAATTCATACCAATTAGCCTTTTCAAAAGAATAATCTCTGTTCCTTTTGGCATCTCCATTATGGAGGTTTTCGTGCCTACATTGTGTCGATGAACATCTTAAATAGACCAAACCGTGAAGAATGCGTCCAAAAAGATTTTTTCAAAGAAAGAAGATTCAGAGCAAAGCCTTAGAGAGTTTCTCAATTTTAAAGGTCCTTGATAATTTAAAGGTACTTAATAAATATTGTATATAAAGGAGTGTCTCTTTCTCCACGTTATTAAAAGGTATAACTGAAAATCAATGGCTGGTTATTCAGACATTAGTGTGACCTTTCAGTGTGTCTGTAAAAAAAACGTATTCTGCGAGTCTCTCTTCAGAAAAACAAACTTCCAATCTTATTTACCTCAATCACAGCAGTGTTATTAAAATGAAACATCAGTCTAGGGTAAGTCTAAATATTTGTTCTTTATTGGATACATTTTGTGTCATATGTGGTCATGCATTTGTCATATATTACTACACTGTTTATAGGCACTAAAAAAATGGGATGTTTGTTGAACTTTAAAAAATGAAGACGCCCGTTTACATGTTTTTGTTGTTGTTGTTGTTGAATATTTTGCATAATAATTTGCGTCATTAAATAACTTGACTGGATTTAAAATGGCAAATCGCCATGACTTAAAATCTAAAGCCATTTGAACAATTACCTTAACTATTACCTAGCTAGCTATCTATTTAGTTTCATAAGACTTAAAACTAGTATTTTAATTCTAGTATAAGTTTTTTAAGACTTTAAAATAGTTCTTTAAAATAGTTTTTAAAATAGTTCTAAGTAAATAATTTAATTTCTTTGCAAGGTTTGAAGTATTCCAGTTTTTTTGAACACTTTTATTTTCTTAAAACATTCATAAACACCAAACACAGACCTCAAAACGTAATAGATCACAACGGTTATGTGACAAGGGTTACTTAACTGATCATTTTAAGTAGAGAAACAAACTCACGCTGCCACCACAAGACAGCAAGCTCATTAATATGACAAAAACAAGCAACAGCAATGCACATAAAACTGGCAAACAGACAAATAACACAATCATATTAATTCATCATGCTGCAATGCATGCTGTGAAAAGAATGGATGGCACTAAAGCACTAAACCATTTTTTTTTCTTTTAAATACATAAATCCAACTCACCTGCTGTGCTTGTGTTGGGTCTGAATACAAAAAATTACAAAATTCAGAGTACATCTCCATCTGACAGAACAAGGAACTGGACTACAGCACCACCAAATGGTATGAATGGAATTTCCATTGAAGCTATTCAGATATGATATCCCTCAGCCAGAAAGTGCATTGCAACTCTAAATATAGCAATAAAGCTAATGCGGCAGAAATGCCAGGTCTCTGAAACACCTCTGAGTCATCAGTTACAACAAAGGCCTCATCATAGAATTATTAGAAACATCTGGTTTCCGCCAACTTTACTCATCCCGTACAGGAAGGTGGTACGACTCATTCTGCTTATGGACACAAAGTTAATGCATGATTCCTCAGATTCCATTGCATGCCATTTTATCAAAAACTTTAATGAGAATAAACTGTCACGTACAGCCACAGGGGAGATTTGAAGGACCCGGAGCCTTTATCTTTTAAATTATTTTATTGATTTTCCATGTCCACATGGGTGCCGTCTGATTCATCCTTCTCTAATTTGCAGAATTGATTTCTTGCGGTCAGTCATTTCACTCTGAATAACATCCCCTCATAGAGGATAATCCTGTTTTAAAGATCTGATTTACATTTATGGAACTGCCGAAATCTATTGATTCAATTTCCAAGATTAAGTAAACAATATCTAGTCAATGTCAAGCATCAAACTCTCACTTTAATAGTAGTATACTAGCATGTTGTCGGATTATATTTGATTTCTACATGCACTTTTGACCCATCACGCACTTCTGACATTGCATGTGAGCTGTTGTGAAATATATATTGAATTGTTTGCACTGTATATTCAACACTGCAAAACAGGAAGTTAAAAACACTTCCTGTAATTAGCGGTGAAGCCTCGTCTGTAGGTTCTTGAGGGTTCTTTAGCCAGGTAATGCTTTCCATATGCAAAAAAAAAAAAAACATTGCATGTTACTGTGATTTACCCCTTCATACCAGGTCTTGAAGCAAACTAATACACTTTATTGGGAAATGAGTATGTGAAGGGCCACTTAAAAATGCATTAGAAGTGCAAAGCATTATCAAACAGAAGAACACATAAACCCAGTCAGCCATTTAAAGCTCGGCCCACACTGTTTATGAGCTCAGCTCTTCACGCTAATGCAGCTCTTAGATGAAGCCAATAGCTTACAGCGCTAACTGTTCCGCCGAGGTAATGGTGCCTCGGTCTCTGCCTGCTTGAAATGGCTGTAGGGGCTCCTTGTTCGCCTCGATCGGATCGGTGACCCTAATTATTAACGATCAGTCTGTCTGAAATGTGCAAATGGAACAATAAATGTAGATCTGAGTAATTAACCTCTAGCATTTCTGCTAATCATGGGCAAACATCCTCACTCTGTCATTGTTACTCACTGCAGTAGATTTCAATCGGGCCAGCAGCCTCGTTTAGCAGGTCATAAATCTGACACTCATATTGTCCTTTCAGGGAAAGGGCAAAGTCGGCACTACACAGCTGGGGAAAGAAAACAAGATGCCAAAATGTAGGGAATCAACAATAAATAATTTGGGAGTCAGCTCTTTGTGTTCCAGCTTACTTTTTCACATCAGACATACATGAATGAAATATGAATATGCATTAAACTTTTAAGCAAAGTTTAAAATACAGTTATTTACAATAAGTATGATTTAACCACAATAATGAGGTAAACATTTAGGAACTGACTTAAATCTATGGGTTATTATATATATATATATATATATATATATACTGTATATATATATATATATATATATATATATATATATATATATATATATATATATATATATATATATATATATATATATATATATATATATATTATGAACTGGTATAAAATAGTAAGCTTTTTTTTAAACTATAAATAAATCCATAATTATGCTATTATCATTATTAGTTATAAAAATACATTTGGATTTATATAAGGCATTACTACTAACTAATAATATATATATATATATATATATATATATATATATATATATATATATATATATATATATATATATATATATATATATATATATATATATATATATATATATATATATATATATATATATATATACTGTATAAAGCACTTTTCAAACCATTAAATAATCCCAGAAGTATTATTATTATTATAATGATTATTATTTGTATTAGGTTTAGAAAATATACAAAACATTGATCAATGTGCATCTAGATATATAGATAGATAGATAGATGGATAGTCCAGATTTATAAAAATCTATAAAAAAATCTTTTATAATGCTATGAATGGAGGCCATAAAGTCTTATCCGAATTCAGAGAATGTGTCTAAATGGAAAACCATGTTCCGCTCTCTAAATGAACAATTTGTGATTGATCCTGGGATGATAGTCATTTAAGCAAAACAAAGCTTCCATAATCCCAAATGTGGGCATCTGTGTGAGAGCGGCATTGACATGGGCACAGAGGGTAAGTAATTGGGGAGTCGGGAAATGATTAACCTACTATGCAAATGGCAATTAAAGGACACCTAATGCCGCAGGCACTGTCCTTGTGTCCTAATCGCTCGGACAAAAGTTCAAGTACGGCTGTTTGCCATAAATGCATGCATACTAGAATACAAAAATGCCATTAACACAACTGAATCATCTGTGCTTAATATGAGCAAAATGATCCACACAAATCCATTCTGACAACAGTGCCGACAAGGAGAGTGACCATTTACACTGCAATAATAGACTTCATTTAGTGAAATATGTGCTTTATTATATTTAGAAGCATTAAAAGCTGCTTATTGAACTGTTTGTTTATTATTGTCGTATCTGAATTTTGACAATATAGCGACTGCATGAACTGGGAAAGATACCTGTGTGAAACCATTTACAATAGTTGTTAAAAATAAATGGTGATAAAAGCAGTGGCTTCATTGTTCATTTACTGATATATAATGCCATACAATATTTAAAGCTGTTATTAAAATGTGGTTATTGAGCTGTTTGTTGATGATTTTAATATCCAAGTTTATTATTGTCATATTTGAATTTTGATATTAAATTTAATTAGATTTAAAGAAGAGAAAGTAACCTGTGTGAAATAATGTACACTATAAAAGAAACAGAGCTGAATTAACTGGCTTCAGTGTTCATTTAGTAAGATATTGTATATGCTATATATAAAAACTGCTTATTGAGCCATTTGTAGATGTTATACATTTTTTATTAATTACTCAACTTTATTATTGCCATATTTGAGTTTTGACAATATAATTTGCAGAAGGTAAGTGATTTGTGGAAAGCTATTTACACTATTGGCTAGTTAAAAAAGATGGTCTCAGTGTAAGTGAAATATATGCTAAATTAGGTTTTGAATATTTCAATTCATTTTTTTTAGCTGTAGCCTGTATATGTGACCTATCACATTTTGATTTTATAAATTGTTTTTTTTTTTGCCAGTAGAAGCCCTTTTTCTGAAATCAGTTAGACAGAATCAATTATGAAAAAAACAACAATCACATTTGATTTGTGTGTTTTTGCAAGACTTTCTTTGAGAAAGGATCGTATTTCACTGAATCTCATCTGATTTGACCTGAAGTCATGAAAAGGCAAAAACAATATTATGGGCAGCCTGTCAGCTTGCATATATCACTTTAAGGCTATTGTTCATTTGTCAAAGTAATCTAAGATCGAATCTAACAACAGCTAGATGCTTTAAAACCTAATGCTGCCTTCTCACCATCATCTTTCAATGATCCAGCTCGTTTCTCAGAAGTATAATGCTGCAGTGAGCAGTCTGTGTATGCATCCAGCACTGTCCTGCGAGGTCTGAGACACTGCAGGAGTTTAACACAGCTGATCAGCTCTAGCCTCCTCAGCGCTGACCTCAATGATTTCCCCATCAAGGCCGACCTGATGTACCGCTCCATCTGCACCCAATCCCTCTCCCATATCGATCGCTCGCAAATGAGCCTTCCCAGGCCTGGTCCAGGAGCAGTAATTCAAAAGAGCAGCACATTGAGTGGTCCTAATGTTATGAGACCTGGATGTGCACATGCTAACAAAACAAAGTGCTAGCACTGGCTTTCTGCACATCACTCACAGCTGTGCAGTGCTCTCAGATTGAATTGTGTATATCTGTGAAAGACATTTAGCAAAGATGTTTGTCTTAATGCTTGTTTTCACTTCATTTTTCATTCCTCTCCTTTTTCATGTTTTTATAACGTTATTCACCTATCTCCTATTAAATATGTCAGCAGGGGTTTATTTTGCAATAAAGCAGTTGCATAGGCTAAGTTAAGCTGCGGTTACATTTACCATTCTTCTGTGAATTTCACATGAGGGCAAAGAATTTCCCCACAGAGATTTTGCAATTAGTCGGTCATGTGGACTGACCAACAGTAAGTGGTGTTAGGTTTGTTTGAAAGTGATTTGTGAGGTTATGCTTCCTACATCACTACACTATTAACAACATTTTTACCCCTCATGTAATTATATATATATATATATATATATATATATATATATATATATATATATATATATATATATATATATATATATATATATATTTCTGTATGCCAATATAACACAATTATAATGTTATAAATGTAAATTTGATTTTTTTTAAATGCTAAAAACCTAGATTTACAATATTCATCCTCACAGTCTGTGAAAAAGCTCTATTGGTTAATCAAGGCATTTCGCGGTAAGATTTCCTCATTCTCACTGTCATCTGTGGCAATGCTCCTGCAATCTACAGTACGGAACAAACAATATAGCAAGAAGACGAACACTGAAGCAATATTGCAGTAATATTAATGCTTTAAGAATAATATAATGACCTCTGAGGTCATTTTTACTACCATTGATAACTGTTTGTATTCAACAAGAGGGAGTGAGTCCACGAAGTGATAAAGAGATTTTAGCTGAAAATATACACAGGTAAGGTTCTACAATAACTCAAATCAATATTTCATGTGCACGTATGTATTTATCTTGCAGTTAAAATAAGCCATTTTATTTTAGCCGGTCATTATCGCAAAATAAACAATAATGACCGACTGACTGTTTTCCCATATATACAGCAGAGTGCCACGACTGACCAATCACAGTCAAGCATTTCTGAGAACATACGTGATGACTGAGAATAGTTTCTTATCAGTCTGTTTGTGTTCATGGCCTTATATTTACTTCAAAATTCCTAGATCGTAGATTACCAGGTTAATCATCAGAAAGTGGCTTCTATCCTTTATCAGTCAAAAACCTTATAATAGAGTCCACAAAGCACTCAGTGTTCCGGAACCCAATATTCAATATGAAGACTGGCAGACTGTTCAGCATACAAACAGCACATTTCAGACTCCTCACCCGTTTAATGTTTCAATAGCTGTCACCGTCACTCTGGCCTGTTCTACACATTCCACCTACTGTTTATCTGGGCTGTAAGTCAGAGTTAAAACCTTCTCATGATTATGACAGAAACATAACTCATATGAGGTTTATAACCAGCTCTGTGCCTTTAGAGAAACCTTATTGATCTGACCAGAGGGGGGCAACCTGCTCAAACCTGCACATCCCACTGCTGCACTGTTTTTCTTTAACACTAAAATATATTGTCACTTGAATGTCACTGCTTCATTCCTGCCCTGCTTCTGCCTGGTATTAAGATGTGTTTTGTGGTCAGATCACAAGTGGTCAGCTAAAATGCAGGTGGAAGTGAGAAAAACATATAGGACCCACACAGCAAACGGACTTGGTCCAAATGTGGCCTCAAGCTGGCACTACTAGCCTCCAGTCGGCAATGGCATGTATACCCTTTCAGCCAGAGCTGGGCCATGTGTGGCAATGATGGCACACTGTGGATCTGGCAAACAATATCCGGGCCGACTGTAGGCGGGAGGAGTGTGACCCAGATCAGTCCAGTGATATGTGACCCAAATCAGGCTAAGATCTGGCAGCATATTATGTGACCCATGATAAACAAGATAAAAAAATATTGCATGATAATGGTTAAATGATCACATACATTTTAATGAAGTGTATTATTGATTAAAATAATCTTTGAAATGGCAAGTCAAATCAGAATGAAAAATTATCATTTCAAAATTAAGCAAATCAGTCAACTGAATTACACTGCACTTAATTATACTTTTATTAAATATTATATTATTATTATTGGTACAAATAATCTTAGAATCCTTACATGAAAAGAAAGAGAGAGATATAATTTAACCACTACCATGTAATATTATTTGGTTTACCATGGGGCCCACACTGATTGGTATGCTGTCATGCACAAGCATTAAATCAAATGATCATGAAAGTATTTTATTTTTGTTTAAATCCCTTTGTATCCACGTGATGTTTGGTGTGAGGAACAGATCCAAATTCAAACACTTAGGAGGGAACAGACCCCATCAGGGCTGGCATGGGTTAGCTACCCATGGCAGCAGAACATCTTTGGCTTTGAAAACCACAAGAAGAAGAATACCCCTGGAGTCTGCGAGAGCGGTACACAAGATGACTTATGGACGGACCACACGGTAACAGATTTAGGAATGGAAATTTGTAAAAATGTGAAATGTGGAAATTGGTAGTAGCTGTTGAACATGCAGCTTTGCCATCACATCACAGGAATAATATATAAAGAGAGAGAGAGAGAAATCCAAGGAACACAGGGGCTATCCAAACAATGGGCGCAAGAGCAAACGTTCATAATGAGTAGACCCGACAGAGGAGAAATGCACAGACAATTACTTAAATGCTAGGGATAATTAACAAACACAAAAAGGTGCTCTAAATGACTAATTAAACTAAACGAGGACAGGGACATGTCCAAATAAGGGAACACAGGAACAGAAACAGGGACAAAACACAATAGTTAAGCGAAAGTGACATACAGCCAAGTATGTTGACCCATACTCAGAATTTGTGCTCTGCATTTAACCCATCCAAAGTGCACACACACAGAGCAGTGAACACACAAACACACACCGTGAAAACACACCAGGAGCAGTGGGCAGCCATTTATGCTGCGGCGCCCAGGGAGCAGTTGGGGTTCGGTGCCTTGCTCAAGGGCACTTCAGTCATGGTATTGCCGGTCTGAGACTCGAACCCACAACCTTAGGGTTAGGAGTCAAACTCTCTAACTCTCTAACCATTAGGCCACGACTTCCCCGACAAAACAGAACAACAGAGGGGAGGGCATGGGTGGGAACTTGGGAGGAGGCCTGGGAGGAGGACAGACAACTGGTAGGTGGCCGGCGGACAGAGGTCCAGGGAGGGGACGATGGAGGAAGGAGACAGGGAGGAAACAGGAGGAGGCAGGCGGATCAGACAGAGGGAGAAGCCAGGGAGGAAACAGGAAGTGACAGGGCGAATCAAATGGAGGGAGGAGCCAGGGAGGAAACAGGAAGGATTAGGAGCAGGAGGAGCCAAGCTAGACCCAGGCCACAGCCATTATGATGGCCCATTGCGGAGCTGACGGAAAGAGGAGCAGTGGAGGAGGAATGGCCAGAGTCCAGGGGGCTGACCAATGGCGAGGGAGCAGGTGGCAGAGGAGCCTGAGGCATAGACAGAGAGCCAACGAGCAAGGTAGATGGCATGGATCTCGGGGGTTGGAGAGGAGCTGAGGGCTCTGGTGACCATGGTGGAGATCCGGAGATTCACGCCAGAGCCAGAGTGACTGAAGACCAAGATGGAGCTTGCAGGAGGAAGTAGCCCAAAGGAGCCGGTGAGAAGGAGCAACTAGGGGCAGCCTGGCGGAGCGTAGTCCTGAGACGATGGCGGATCAACGCCCGACCAAGGTGGAGCCGGTGGGATGAGGGAGCCCGGTGGAGTTAGTGGATCAACGGGTGATGGTGGAGGCAAGGGAGCTAGGACCTAAGGTGTAGCCAATGTGTGGAATGGAGCAAACACACATACATAATGAGTAGACCCAACAGAGGAGAAATGCACAGACAAAATCTTAAAAGCTAGGGATAATTAACAAACACAGGTGCACTGAATGACTAATTAAACTAAACGAGGACAGGAACATGACCAAAAAAAAAAAGGGAGCAAAGGAACAGAAACAGGGGCAAAACACAACAATCCAACAATTTCTTTTTTTGGAACAAATCTGTAAAGTTCTCTTTTGTCTACATCAAAATATTGACTCACTTAAAGGGGGGGTGAAATGCTATTTCATGCATACTGAGTTTTTACACTGTTAAAGAGTTGGATTCCCATGCTAAACATGGACAAAGTTTCAAAAATTAAGTTGTACGTTTGAAGGAGTATTTCTGTTCCAAAAATACTCCTTCTGGTTTGTCACAAATTTCGGAAAGTTTTTTTTCGAGTAGGGCTCTGTGTGACGTTAGATGGAGCAGAATTTCCTTATATGGGTCCTAAGGCACTTCTGCCGGAAGAGCGCGCGCTCCCGAATAGCAGAGCAATGAGAGGCTGAGCACAGACAATCACTGATCAGAGCGAGAGCGTCGCGAAATGTCACAAAAGGAGTGTGTTTTTGGTTGCCAGGGCAAGACAACCCTGCACAGATTACCAAAAAAAAAACAGCATTAAGGGAACAGTGGATGGAGTTTATTTTTACAGAGCATCAACGGAGTTGTGCAAGTGTTTTTGTTTGTTCCCTGCATTTCTAAAATGCTTGTTTTACAAACAAAGCCCAGTTTGATGACGGATTTGCGTATCGTTTATTTCTTAAGGATGATGCAATCCCAACGAAAAAGGGTCACGATTGTGTGTTGGAACCACAGGCGGTGAGTAAAACTGCTTAAAATATCTCTGCCTCCTTGTTAGTGCGTCCCCTCCCATGCCGGAGACCCGGGTTCGAGCCCTGCTCGGAGCGAGACGTTGATGCTGCTGCTCTCGTTCAGTTTCAGCCTTCACAGCTGTCACAGCTTCCACATGCTCTCAACGCAAAAGCCAACTCGCGCTCGTGATTCTTTAGCTCCGCCCACACGTCACGCCTCCAGACGCTCGTGTTTTTCCGGGAAAAATCGGTACAGACTATCTTTCTCTTATGAATATAATAAAACTAAAGACTTTTTGGAGTTATGAAGGATGCAGTACTACTCTATAGGTACTCAAGATTAACAGGATATTGAGTGAAAACGAGCATTTCACCCCCCCTTTAAGGGAACGGATATCAGTTCAATGACTTGACTCAGTTTGAAACAGGTTTCCTGGTGTATCAAAATTGACCTGCTATACTGGACCACTGAAGAGACTCAGATCCTTCTGGGGGGAAAAGCCCACTATCTGTGAAGGTCTGTCTGTCGTTTCACGCTTGGTTTCTTTTTTCCCCCACCGATGAGATCTCAGCTGCTATCTGATGAAATTGAACAACCATTACCAGCCATCAGAAAATAAAGCCCTCTCCACTCACTGCTAAAACGAATCCCATACAGCTGTCTCTGTCAGCATTTTTAGAATTCGTCGCTCGGCGATGATCGGCATAATCTCGGGCCGAGGAAGATTGACAGTTCATTGCAGAAATCAATATTTACAATTTACTTCTTTCAACATTCATTCAGGAAGGAGCTGCCATGTTCCCCTCTCACTAAATAAGCTGATCATATCTTTCCCAGCGCGGAATGAGTTTCCTCACCAAAAATGTGAATCTCTCTCTATCTATTTTTCCTCTCTCTTTCTATTTTCTTTCGTTCCCTTCTTCACTCTCTCTCTCCCAAGTCAATGTGTGTGTCTGTGTGTTCTAATCTTCTCTTTGATGACAGTAAATCTTTACCTCTCAATGGCAAGCTACACTGAACCACTGACACCATTTCCTTTGAGAACAAAGGGACAGACCATCAGCAATCCCTCTCTCTTCATGCTCCTATCTCCATCTCTTCCACTCTCGTTCTCTAGTTCCCTTACTTTCTCCTGTCTCACACACTCACACAAACACTTGGTCTTCAATGTACATTAAAAGGCCAAGTTATTAATCAGCAAAAGTGACAGCCATACAAACACTCTCTTTTTGTGATGCTCAGCTCAAGGTTTTCTTGATGTGTTTGCTTTAGATTTAATAGTCATTAAACAATTAACTTAATACAGCTTTTAGTGCTGTCTTTTATAAATCAAGCTTTTCAATCAGATTTGCTGCCTAAGAGCCTCTTCATCTAAACCATAGTAATAGAACATTTATGTATAATGCTGTGATTCTCACTAGTATAATGAGAACTGACCCTGAAATAAATCCTGCACTCTACATACTGTTTAGGATTTAATATTCAAATAAAAATCAGTATTTCTTTGAACAGACTGAGAAACACTTGACAGCTTTTTGTGCAACATCTATAGCAGGTATATAGACCCATATTTTTCGCATTCAGTCTGATGTGGAGTCCATTCACTCTTTTGCTCAGTCCATAGTGAAGGAACGATTGGGTGGTAATCTATTGTTAAACAGCATTTACTGTGAGAGATGAAAATGTCAGACTCACATAAGCAATCAATTCATATCTCATTAGTGCATATTATTTATGACAGCGGTAATGACTGGGGAACAGCTCCCGAGAGAATAACACAGACCTCAGCCGTCAGGGCGAATGATAACAAATGCTGCGGTATTATACGACTACAGAGTCCAATACTGAGGGCTAGCATGGAATATTATTGACTGCTATGGGCTCTTTAAGAGATGTATGCCATCAGCTCACTGCCGGGATGGAAGAGGAACGGAAAAGGCATTGGAACAACAGCAGCATGATCTCTCTCAATCTTTACATGTAGTTATACAATTATAAAATGGTTTATCAGATGCTGTTTGGTCACTACAGCAGTATTAATACCTACTGTATACTTACTAATACAGCTGTTCAGCATATAACTGTAAACATACATAGATAATTAATATTTAGTTAATAATAATATAGCAACATTCAGACCAAGGGGGTCAAGGTTTTGCTAGATAGCGTGGCCCTATTAGCTTCTGCTATATTTTGGAGGGCTCTTAAAAGCGTATAATGGATCATATTGACGTCACAGGGTATAAGGGCTTGGGACTATGTGTTCTTATGCTGCCACCTTAGTCATTAGTCACATGGCATTCACAGATCAGATAATAGGCTCAATACAATTTGGTGCCCAAATTGTATACCCTGTGTCAAATCCAAACCCCCAGAGTGATTCCATTGGCTGACAGAGTGTCTTTGGTTCTGTACTGCATTTGGTACAGTACATATTGTCCCAAAATAAGTAAGAAAAAACAACAGAAATATATATATATATATGTATATATATGTAAGTTTAAATTTCTTTTTAAAATGTAAGTTTAACATAAACCTTGAAAGGTGAATGACTAACATTTTAATTGGTTGTCAGTGATCTCTTCCGTAGGAGTGGAATCTAGAAATACACATTGGCCACATTACCCCTAGAAATTCTTCTGTCTAAAATATCTCTGTATTCCCATTCATATTTACAAATTTAGCACATCAGGCTGACTGGGAACATGAAATTATCCATACTGTTTCACAGGATTTTAAATAAGAGGGAATGAACAAAGATGTTCCCTCAAAGGCCATACTCCCTTAATCATCCGTCACAAAGAAAAAAAAAAACAGAGAATATAGTTCTGATGCAGCAAAAGATTGTTGGGCATCACATATTAGAAAGTGGTTATAAGAAAATAACTAAACCATTATGGCAATCATTAAGAAGTCCCAATCAAAAGGAAATGTTACAAATCTTAAGTGGCCAAAGATTCTCCAAGGATCACAGCTGCTGGGATAGCCTACACCCCTTATCTTGGTCATTCATGCAGTGTGCTTAGACCTCCTTATGTAAAGCGTTATAGGATCTAATAGCAGAACTTAATTATGCTTTAATTAAGGCACTAAGTAATATTATAACAAAGGTTTTTTTTTTTTTTTTTTTTTTTTTGTGAAGTAAACGTTTTATTGAAGCTTTAAGGTAAAGGGGGTCATATACTGTTTTATACATATGATAAATAAATACTGTTTTATTTATATATAATATGATTATTTAAGTTAATGCGCCACATTTCCACATTTCTTAAAAACTCAACTTAAAACGTAAAAATATTAATAAGAATATATATATATATATATATATATATATATATATATATATATATATATATATACACACACACACACACACACACACACACACACACACACAAACAGGTTAACGGGCTAAAAATCTTTAAGCACAATTGTTAAGTTAAGTAATTAACTAAGTTACTATTTGTTACACATCGTTTTACCCGAATGATATTACCACGGTTTTGAGTTTAAGCATCACGTTTGGCTCGAGGCTTTATACAGCAATGATAAAACATTGATATGTTGCTGGGGGCGAACTGTGTTCTGTCTGTGTTGGAGGAAAAATGGAGGAGGGAATTCTGATCTGAAAAGTGTCATGAGCGCTATGCTTGATTATTATTGCTTTAGATTAATCTGTAGTTTGTTTAGTGGTTAACGAGTCTAGTGCCGCTAAAACCCTTGGGTGAACCTCTAGAGGGGTTTTTACATAATATGAAGTGCAATCTTTGAAATGCTGTGCAAGTCTGACCTCTACTGGTAGAACCTAAAATAGCAACTTTTTTTTATTGCAATGTTTTGTGGACTTAGAATTGAATTAAATTATGTTGTGTTAATTTAAAATGATTTAATCACACGCTTTTTAATCACGTTCGAACTCATTCTGAATGTTCCTCTATAACCTATTAATTAATACATAAAAAAAGCCAATAGAGGTTTGTGCAGTTTTTAAATGCTTATCCAATCAGATAAAATCCACCACATGATATAAAAAATCAACATAGAAAAGAGAAAGGGAAAAGGAAAAGCTACAAAATAAACAAAGAGTACATCAACTAGACAAAGACAGGTGAGATAACAAATCTTAAACTACCATTTCCTCTTCAATTAAAACCGACTAACTCCTGAATAATATAACCCAGGTCAGCTCACTCACCTGTACTTTCTATGTAATAAGCTAACTAAACAAAACAACACTCACCAACCTGTAACAAAAGACAGCAAAACACAAACAAGATGTTAAAATAAATAAATATTATTTTTTGAAAAATTACTTTAATGGATCAAATACTCCAACACAAATAATGTCCAAATACATTCTACCATACAAAAAAAAAAAAAAAAAAAAACCTGTAGTCAAATCCCTAAAGTATAGTAAACATTATACTAGATGCCAGTGATGATTTAATGATTTAATGAGCGTCAGCAGCACATTTTCATGGCCTCTAATATGTTGAATGCTAAAAGTCTGAAGGAAAATGACTCCACCTCAGCAGTCTCAGAAAATCTAAAAGAATTTAAAAAGGTTCACCAAATCTACAGTTTAAATAAGGTTGACGGCTGAACAAAAACACTTCTGTGAGTGAACACACTCATGTAGCTGCTGCTTTGTGTACCTCAAGCACCTTCTGTTCATTTGAGAATGTTACCACATCCTGAGGAAGGCCGTTCTAAAATAACTCAAGAATGTTAATATCTCTAAGATGAAGAAAATCAGCATCTTCCAGAAACTTCCAAAATTGAGAAGTTCTTATAATTGTAGTTTGAAAAGTTTCAAAATCCAGACTGTTCAAAACACAAAGAAGAATAAACTTCTTGAGCCTTACGTGTTAAAACACATTGTAAAATAGGCCATAGGCCAACCCTAAGGCACTGCAACACAGTATTTATCCAAATCCTTTTCTATAAAAGGAGGGACCAAGCAAATGTGACCAAAATGGTATGTGATACATAACCTGTGATAGTGATACATAACATGTAATAGTGACAATAGTGTCACTGAGAGAGATATGTAAGAGAGATAGAGATAGACCTCAAAACAAATGTATTAATTAAAAAATTTGAACACAACAAAAGTACAAATGAATAAATAAAATAAAAAAGAGCTAAATTAAAAATCTAGTTTATGTACAAACTCAACAAAAATTAGACTCTAATTCAAGGTAACAACAACACAGTATAGTTGGCCTCCACACCCCCGGATGGCTAGGTAGCTGAGGTATTGTTCTGAATTTCAAAGATGTGTGAACTGTTGCATGCTGGCAACATCCACAGTCGGGGCTGGAGCTCACACCTTTGACTAGCCCCCAGACATCCAGTCTGAAAAGAGCAGACAAAAACAGAAACTTAAACAACAGAACGAAAACCCAGAAACAAAAACAACAAAAAACACCAACTTGCTCTTCTACACAGATCGCCCAAATGTTTGACATACAGCATTCTGCACATACTTCACACATTAACATTTCACAAAACATGGAATTTGTAAAGGCAGACAGCTGTGTATATCTGAAGACTCAGTAAAGGACCCAGAGAACAGGCACCTAAGAGTAAACGTCTACCAGAATGCAACTCTAATTGTACAGGGAAATTATGCTGCCCTCACATATTGGAAAGGCCTTCTACTCCTTAAAAGAAATAGTGGAAAGGGAGGGACCAAACTCCTGCAAACAAATCCTCATACCTGGGACATCTGAGAATACCGAGTCTATCACCCAAGCCAGTACAAAGGAAAGAAACAATTCAGAAGATAGAGAAAATGTTTTTTTCCATCATGCACAGGCCTTCATAACACAGTTGCTCAACTATAATACAGCCCAGCATTGCTGTGTAGTGGACATCACATTCCAGGGCCCAGTTTATGGCAGGGCCTCTCTCTGACCACAGTAGTGGACAAAGGTTTTCTACATTTTGATTGGCTCTTGGTGGATTAACATAAGCAAACTGTCCAACTTCATCAGATAAAGATGCTAGGAAAACATCCAGACATCTCTTTTAGAGGGCAAGAAGACTATCTCTGGTACCAAGCCCAGGAAGGACAGGACTTCTCATTGGTCAAAATGCAGTCTCTGCCCTTCACCTACCGAGATACTGATTCCAAAGGTTTAGCCTGTGACCGCCATAAAAATTCCTTAGGACATTATTGATGCAGCCGCAGAATTTTAAACAAAGAAATACCAAAAGATCCTTCCAAATCCATTCATAACTCTGTTTAAAAATAAAGCATCTACCCAACAGCACAGCAGTAATTACTTTATGGACCTCTCTTTTCTGTCAAAAATACTAGAAATGGCAGTATCCTGTCAGCTATGTTCCTCCCGAGAAATGGTAACTGTGAGGATTTTTCAGTCAGGATTTAGACTGTATCATAGTTGAGACTGCTCTCATCTAAGTTACAAATGACCTGCACTTATCATCCAATAGTGGTTGTATTTCTCTATTAGTGCAACTGGATCTTAGCTCTGTGTTTGACACTATCAACCACAACATCCTTTTCAGTAGATTACAAAATTCTGTTACTTTATGTTATATAATAGATTAGTGGAATTGCACTGTCATGGTTCAAAACTCATTTAGCTGACCATCATGAATTTGCAGTGTTGCCACCGTTACTTTGAAAAAGTAACTTAGTTACTTTACAGATTACTTGATTTAAAAAGTAACTTAGTTACTTTACAGATTACTTGATTTAAAAAGTAACTAATTACTTTACAAGTTACTTTATTAGTTACAATCAGCAGCTGCCGACAACATAAAAATGACAACCAGTTTTGCCAACACTCACTTTATTGCAAGTGTATTTTTAACAGTAACATCCACAATCTATCTCCCGACAAAGTAGAACTTAAAAACCATTTCCTGAAAAAAATACATGTTTTTACAAAAAATAAAGGCAGCCTTTCTTGACTTAACATTAATACATTATTTAATAAAAATATTAGATTTCTCTCCATCACTGAATACTCCTCCATGTAAGAATAAAAAAGCTGTTCTGTGAGGCAGCGCGGCATTGACAGTGGTAGGGATCTTGTTCATTATGGCATGAAATGAAGGCGAGTCAACCGTATTTAATGGCATTTCCTCCACAACAAACTGCACGACTAACTTCTTCAACTCTACCCCACTTACTGGTTTTGCGCCGAAGTCCAGCTTTTGTGTGTGACTTGCTCTATAAATTTGACTATGCAGTGCTGCGAATCCAAATGATTTTTCAAATTCGATGTAGTGTTTTTGTAGCTAGATAACACATTGTCGCCGCCAGCACAGAGTGTACAACGGACCTTAATGTTGTCTTTTAGCTGACACAAACTCAAAATAGTGACTGTATCTCCATCTAGAAAACGCGCATCTCTCGCCTCCCTCCATTGTTTACGTTTGTGTTGCTGCGTGGCACATACACATGACGTGAACTTCATGAATTCTGAAAACGTGACTTGAAAAAGTGACTTCACTCCCCGAGAAGCAAGAAGAAATAAATATTAGGGGTGTAACGATACGCGTATTCGTATTGAACCGTTCGGTACGACGCTTTCGGTTCGGTACGCGGTACGCATTATGTATACCGAACGGTTCGTTGGAGTAATTAATTATATTTGAAAAAAAAAAAAAAAGAGAGAGAGAGAAATATAATGATATGCGTTCAACAAGGTAGCCCAATAACCCAAACAACGTAACAGGCAACGCCCCTGACACTCCCGAAGAAGAAAAAAACACCATCTTATATGTTTATGTTAGGCTACTCAGTCAGGCGTTTGCTCACTCAGTACGCGCTGAAGGCTCGTTGCAAAATAGCCAATGCGTTTAACAGACTAGAAATGAGAAGATCCTCCAATAACCAACAGGTCTGGTGTTTGGGTGCACTTTGGATTCCCTTTAAGCTATAATGGTGATGGCAAGAGAGTGGTGGATAAAAAAACAACGGTATGTCGCATCTGCAACATGACAGGGTACACCAGCGGGAATAAAAAAAAAAAAAAAAAAAACACCAGCGGGAATATCTGGGATATATGCGTCAGTACTATCTGGGAAAAGACGAAAAAAAGGAGAAACATGCACGCAGCAAACTATCCCTGCAGCATTTAGAAACTATAGCTTACAGGGAATCCAACCCAAACACCAGACCTGTTGGTTATTTTAGGATCTTATATTTCTGGTCTGTTAAAGGCATTCGACATTTTGCAACGAGCCTTCAGCGCGTGCTGAGTGAGCGAGCGCCTTAGGGGCCGTTCACATATCGTGCCTAAAAACGCATGGAAAACGCTAAGCGCGTCTTTCTCCTCCTTTCCAAAGCGCTTGGGCAGAAGCGCTCATGAGGCGTCTGTCTTTGCTAAGCAACAATGACGTGCTCTCTCCATGAGACGCGGAAATTTCAGCGAAGGTTAAATGGATTTGCAGCTCTAAAAATCGCTTGCAGTAGCTCTGCTACTAAATTTATTTCAAAATTGCAATCCATATACAACTATGATCAGCTGATCCTTCATCTTGGCTGAGCTCTCAACGTTGTTACGGGAAAGGATGAAGCTGATTGGTTAGTTCTTGTCACATGACCCGCGGTGCGCTTGGCATTCTGAAAAGTTGAGATGTTTTTACATTTTGCTGTATCTAAAACGTATCGAACCGAACCGAACCGAACCGTGACATCAGTGTATCGTATCGAACCGAACCGTGAATTTTGTGAACCGTTACACCCCTAATAAATATATATTTTTATTAAGGAAAATGAAAAAAAAAAAATAAAATAGTAACGCACTGTGACTTGGTTAAGTAACTTTAATCTGATTACTGGTTTGGAAATACTAATGCGTTAGATTACTCGTTACTGAAAAAAGTGTTCAGATAAGAGTAACGCGTTACCGGCATCACTGTGAATTTGTGGTAGTGAATGACGATGCATCATATCAATCACAAGTACAGTATGGAGTACCACAAGGCTCAGTACTAGGACCGTTGCTTTTCACACTTTACATGTTACCCTTGGGAGATATCATCAAGAAACATGGTGTTAGCTTTCAGTGTTATGCTGATAATACTTCAATATTTTTAGATAGTTCTATATTTCTTTGTGGCCAGATGAAACATACAATTTTGCGAAACTAACAGAATGCACAGTGGATATAAAAAACTGGATGACTAGTAATTTCCCACTGCTAAATTCTGAAAAAAAAAAAAAGAAGGTTTTAATTACTGGACCAAAAACCTCCACATGTATTAAACTAAAACACTGTGTAACACTTGATGGCTGCTCTGTTATTTCTTCATCATCAGAGCCTATGTGCTATTTGATAGCAATCTTTCATTTGATAACCATTTTTCTAGCATTTGTAAAACAGCATTTTTCCATCCTAAAAGTATATCTAAATGATTACCTATGCCAGTGATCCTCAAATCTGGCTCGCGAGATCCACTTTCCTGCGAAGTTTAGCTCTAACCCTAATCAAACACACATGAGTTTGCTAATCAGTGTCTTCAGGATCATTAGAAAATCACAGGCAGGTGTGTTTAATTGGAGTCGGAGCTAAACTCTGCAGGAAACTGGATCTTGCGAGTCAGATTTGAGGATCACTGACCTATGCGTTCAACGTCAAATGCAGAAATATTAAATCATTTGTTTATGACCTCAAGGTTAGATTATTGTAATGCTTTATTGTGTGGTTGCTCTGTGTGCTTAATAAACAAACCATGTATAACCATGAAGTATAACCATATTAGCCCGCTTCCCTCAACCTTGCACTGGCTCCCTATTGAACATGAAATATATTTTAAGATCTAGCTAATTACTTATAAACCTCTGAATAGTTTAGCTCAGTGGTGTCACTCTCAATTCCTGGAGGGCTGGAGCCCTACCGAGATTAGATGCAACCCTAATTAAACACACCTGATCCAACATGTCCTTCAGGCTTATTTGAAAACTACATGGTATGTGTTGGATCAGGGTTGGAACTAAACTCTGCAGGGCTCCAGACCTCCAGGAATTGAGTTTGACACCCCTGGTTTAGCTCCTCAATACTAGAATATCAAAAACAACTGCAGGCAGCAGATCCTTTTCCTATTTAGCATGCAAACGTTTGAACAATCTACCTAACATTGTTCGGGAGGCTGACACAGACTATCAATTTAAATCTAGATTAGTCCACGAGAACCAGACAAGTCCTCTGCACAATTTGACCAGTGTTGCAGCCTGGAATTAAACCATGCCATGCTGGTTTCGTCTGGCCAGAGGAAACTTGGCTCCTGGACTGAGCTTTGTTTCTCCCAAGGTTTTTTTTATTTTTATTGACAAATAAGAATTAGTTTTTCTTATTTTCCTGTTTGAAACTGAAACTGCTTTGACACAATCAGTATTGTATAATGCACTATACAAATAAAGGTGATTTGACTTGACTTTTCAAATCTTCAAATTGATACAAACTACTACACACCCTTTTTATAGTTATTCATGAGAAAAAAAATATTCTCAGTGACAGCTATGTGTAGTGCAATATCTTACACAAGCTCAACTGTTAACAGACCATGAATGCATGCATGACAGTTCAGTCTTCCTCCATCATGTTTGGATTTAATGCGTAACATTGCCAAAACTACTCTGGTTGTGGTTTTGAAAGTGAATAATGCATTGGTAAAACTTAAGTAACACTTTTCTAACTTTGTGTTTGAACTATGCAAACAGGAGGAAGGAAGGGTGGGCCACACAGGCGAGCAGACCTTCACTTCAAGGTACTCTGCGTGTTCCGGGACTTTCTCCACCTACTCCATGGCCTCTTCTGGATTTCAGATTTTAGGACCTTTTGGTGCTTCAGGAGATAAGGAGATCTAAATATCTTGGAAAATGACCCTGTCAATATCAATATAGCCTTGTACGTTTGTGGAATATACAAGGCTTAAAATTAACATAACTACAGAGAAACTATTATATATTTGCAAAAACCTAGCACAGTTTAGCAAGGCAGAAACTCAGGAAGACAAATCATCTTTTTGTGAACAATTATTTGTATTAAGCAATCATTTCAGCACACCAGTCCAGACTGCAGCCTTCCCCCCACAGGAGGACCAATCATCTTGTACAGTTTGAGATTCGACAACTGCAAAATTGTCAAATGCCATATCTGGATTAAACTCCATAAAGAACATAAAGAACTCAATAAAGAACTACTTCTATCACAAAAAAAAGACATATTCTCTTTGTGCCATATACACCCCACCATCTGAGTCACCCTGCTTCAGTGAAGACATGCTCTACACATTGGAGAAAGAGACAAGCCACTTCCAGGCTCTGGGAACTGTGCTAATCATTCGGGACATGAAAGCAAAAACAGGATTAGAGCCAAACTTCACAACCACACAAGGGAGCATAAATAAAGGGTTCGGTTCCATATTGATTAATTTGAGTAAAAATGTGTTTTCTTTACAAAGAAAGTGGCTAGATGAAAACCACTATTTTCTGTTTCAAACTTTCACATAGCTTCTTTAGGTTATAATAACATGTATATATTATATTATATATATATATATATATATATATATATATATACATATATATATATATATATATATATATATATATATATATATATATATATATATATATATATATATATATATTACATGCAATGAATCCATTGAATCAATATTTATTAACTGATGTTATTTTTCATAATGAAACTGATGGAAATACACAACATAGCAAGTTAATCCTCATATGACAGCCTCTGAACTTGATCAGTACTAATGTTATGTAAAGGCACTGGACTAAAAATTTATTCGTCAGTCACCGCTTCCAACTGGTCATTTTTTAATGCTATAAATTAATTACACCAATAAAATAAAAATGTATCATGGACAAGAACATGGACAATATCACATTAGACCACAGAAATTCAAAAATGACATTTCCCTTACATTCAACTCCCCAAAGTGCATTCATATCTGTCATGTTACATTCATTTGGTTGACTATGATTCATCTAATGAACGCGATATAGCATAGCGTAGCTTGTCAGTGCTTGTCTAAGGCTCTGTGTATTAAATGCATCGGAATAATTTCCATCTGAAAGCACGTGATGAAGATTTACCGGTACTGTTAATCACAGAATCAGCTTCACTGATAAGATGCGCTCAGCGGCCATCTTTGAAACGCCTCTCAGGCATGCAAGTACAACTCCTATCTCTTTGAATGGGGAA
This sequence comes from Carassius gibelio, assembly GCF_023724105.1. Classification (NCBI taxonomy): domain Eukaryota; kingdom Metazoa; phylum Chordata; class Actinopteri; order Cypriniformes; family Cyprinidae; genus Carassius; species Carassius gibelio. Next base: position 20,719,474 of record NC_068389.1, on the reverse strand, counting down.
ACATCAAATTCTCCAAAACTGTTCACAAAGCTTACGATTAAATTTCATGTTGGAAATCACCAATGAAATCTGACAACAACTGTGTCATAAATGTTATTACTTTTGCTCAAATAGCGTTATAAAACCAAGTGGCAACCTCCCGCATACGGAAGTGACTTAAACTGTAATTTATCAACTGGCCGCTGGAGGCTGGCTGCAAAATGGAGTCAATCCCCAGACTCCCCATGTTAAAATGCCCAACTTTACAGCAAAAAAAATAAAAAATAAATTACAGCCTGGTTCAAAAGATTTTTTTTGGTCTAGCCTATATAGCAAATTTAGATTTTTAATAACTCATCTGTTTAAATTATATTAAGCCCTTAAAGTTCTGCATAATTAAGGGGGCGGCCACTTGAGTGACAGGTGGATTGCCGCTGCTGTCACTGCCATCGAGCTAAGTGGGCGTGGTTTCAGCAACCAACTCCTGCCTTTTTGTCCATTTTTGTTAACGCAGAACGCTCTTGGAAACCTATGGGTGACGTCACAGACACTATGTCCATATTTTTATAGAGTCTATGTATAAAACGCTTATTTTTCAGGCTAGATCAGCCAGTGCACATGGGCAGTCCTATGCGCACGTCTAAGTGCACTTACTGTTTCTATAGCAGCCCTGGACTTCTGATGACAGCTGCAGTGACGCACTGACTTTGCCGATTAGCGATTGGCTATTTTCATTCACAAGGTGGGGCTTCCTGAGATTGAGCAGCCATGTTGAGCATCGCATTTTTCCCCATTCAAAACTATACAACTGACACGTCTGGGGTATTCTAATGCTGTGTTCACACCAAACGCGAATAGAGCGTCAAATTCGCGTCTACCGCGTCTAGTTTGCCGCTTGACCATTTTGAGATCATTCGCTTCATTCGCGCGTGGAATTAACTTCACAACAGACGCGAATTCGCGTCATGGGGGGGCTTCTGCCAGCTGAGTTCACGCAGCACTTTCAACCGCCATTTTTATTCGGATAATTTTCAAAATATTACTGTTACTGTGTCATGAAATGTAGTTTTAAAAGTATTTCAGGCGAGAATGTAGTTGTTTTAAACTCAGATATGTGGTTTATTTATAATGACAGCGTCTATTTAAAAAAATGTGTTTCGCCGATCTCGGAGATGAGCTCCATGCGACCAGCGGGAGCTCCGTCATCATGTATCCGCCGAGAGCAGCCTCGGCTCGGCTAGACCTTCTGACATTTGCCGCTGGCTCTGATGTCTCTTTAGTGCTTCAAGATAAAATATAATTCGTTTGGGGTAAAATGAAACGTTTCTTATCAATTGGCCTTTATTCAATTTATTTATTAATATGTTTTTTATATACATATATGTCCTTCTTATTCCTGTCTCTATAGAAATATGTACTTTTGTCATATAGCTCCGGTTGACTGCTCACTGACAACATCTGTCGTTCCTCCTTGTTGAATGAGTGGAGAAGGGTATTCCTGCACAACCGGAGGCTGCAGGAACATTCTGTTGAATGAGTGACTCCTAGCAGGCTCCTGATTGGTTAACGCGGCGCGAATTGACGCCAAAGTTGAAATTTTTCAACTCGGGCGGCAGACGCGAATTCGCGTCAAACGCGAAATGCACAAAAAGCACCTTCGCGCTTAACGCGCGTTTCGCGCGAAACGCCCTATTCGCGCGTCAATTCGCGTCATTCGCGCGAACTAGACGCGCGAATGAGGCGAATTCGCGTCTTCCGCGCCGCGCTTAACGCCCCATTCGCGCCGCGAGACCTCCAGACGCGCGTAAACGCGCCTTTGCATTGACTTAACATTGAAATCATTCGCGCCAGACGCTCTATTCGCGTTTGGTGTGAACACAGCATAAAGGACTTTGATGACAGTCACATTTATCGTGAAGCCCTTGTTTGTTGATCACAAAGTACAAAGTAGATGAGGAAAACTAGGATACTAGGTTTATTCAGAGTGCCGCCATTACTGTGAGTGCATTGATTGGTTGAGCGGATATATCCATTCTTCAAAAAACTGTATTTATTTTATTTATTTCTTTACTTCAATTACTATTTTTGTTGTTTTCTTTATATTATTTAGCAATTCTTTCTTGCACTGTTTTGATTGTATACATCAATGCTTCATTGGTTTGGCAATAAAAATGTACATATTAATGCCAATAAAGCACTTATATTGGGAACTGTGTGAATAGTGTCACCTAGTGAATAATGAAGCCAGTGAAATATTTTGGGAACAGAAAAAATTTTAAATTACATATGTGAACAACATCATATGGGAACTCACACATAAAGACACAAATGCATCCACTCTTACACACACATGGACACGCGCTTGCAGCAGTCAAAATGGATTCCTCATAAGAGGCCCTGGGGTGAAAATCTTGAAATCGTAAAAATGGTAGTCAGAGGAAGGTACTTGAAAATTACAAATTGCACATCATCACAGCGAAGAGAAAAGTAGCCCTTTTTGGTGAATCCTTTTATAATCTTGCTGCATCATTTACAGCATACAAAGACGCAGTGATGTCTTTTCATGATGGTTTTAATAGAGGGCAAGTATTTACCTAAACCTGAAATTCAAAGACGGTTCTTTATCTATCTATATTCTAATTCTATTCTTTAAAAAAAATCTAACTACCTCTCTAATATTTTTCTATTCTATTTTTCTATTCAATCTTCCATTGTCCTCATTTGTAAGTCACTTTGGATAAAAGCGTCTGCTAAATGACTAAATGTAAATATAAATACTAAAAGTGCAAATACTACAGTAAAGTATTTGGCTGAAGTTACTACATGGGTAACATACAGTAAGTGCTTTGAGATAATCCAGTGTTGTAGACCAACATTAATACAACAATATATAACACAACTGTTATACCAAATATTAATCTTGGGAATAGAAAGAAAAACAACCCAATGTGTTCTATTTATTTGCTACAAAGCAAGACTCTTTCTGCACCCTTCTGAACTGTAGTGTTCCCATATTGAAGAGAAGCTTCCAGAAGCATGTGTTTTTGTGGATCACAGTGACCTATCACGCACACGCATGTACCAATGATGGAGGATTACAACTCTTGTTGCTAACTCTTAAGCCTGAGACTGCAGGACTCACTCAGGTACCTGCACTGTCTCCATGACGACCAAAAGCAGGGCACTTTGAGACAGCAACTCTTCTTTTGTAGCTCATGAAAGAACTTTAGTTATATCATAAAACAAAAACGCATGGTCACAAAACATAGTTGTAAATATATTTATAAATTTAAATGCAAATCTGCAGTATATTGCACATTTAGAGTCCTCAGTCCCCTCCCCTGATCTATGAGAGTTGAGAGATCATGATGCTGCTGCAGCCTCGCTTGACCTTCTTATAATCCATTATCAGTAATTCAGGTACATTTGTCAGGTCTCCTGTTGAAGTGATAAGATCATCATAGCATCTTTTCATGACCCTGAGACAATGCAGTGTCTTATGATTGGATTTTTTTTAATTCAGTGTGCACTTAATGTACTGCATATAAATTGAGCTTCCATCAAAGTGAAGGACTCTCATGATTTTTCATCCTGATAATAAAGCCCCCCCCCCCATTAAGTTTACATGCAGGTAAAGTTTTTCTTTTAACAACAGTAACATGCAATAACCTTGTTTTTTTATGGAAAATGTTCAATTTTATTCTCTTAAATGTGGCTGACCATTGTTCTTCTGTAGTAGGCTATAATACTTAAGTGACAGACAGCTTCAGAGATTATAAAAAGAGCATTACATCTTTTCAGTCGCAAAAAAAACTACTACTTTATATTTGAGTACAAAAATATGCCAAACTTTTACAAATAATAACAATTAAAAAAAAATCTTCATTTATAAAAAAACCCCGTTTTTTGATGATTTCACAATTTACAATATCGATTTTATAATGTCTATGAATTCAAAGCACTGTGGAACCCAATCACATTGGAAATGCCTACAAGTGCTCCTCTGCCACCTTTTTTTATTTAAGAATGAAAGTGTTTGTTTGCCGCTAGTAGCCTATTTCACTGACAAAGGCTGTGTGAACCCTTAAAATGATTAATTTTATTATATTCAACTATTACTTGTACACAATACACAATATTTGTAGTTAACATTACTGATATAAATCCATGGTGAATGTAGTTGATTTGTGGACTGAAAAAACTTTCTGTAACTTCCTCATGGCACAATTATTTCTTCTGGTTTCCTAATCATTGCTGTTTAATCTGATATTTATACTTTATAACAGAAATTTCTGCACCAAATTTTAATGTTTCTCACTAGATGTCACAACGATTTTAATGATTTGGCAGAGAATTGTAACACTTTCTCAATGGATCTCCTAGTGCTGTGTATAGTAGTGTCATGTGATTAAAATCGGTCGAAACCTGTACTGGAAACCTGATGAAACCTGTACTGGACTATTTCATTAAAACATTTCTGGACTCTGTTTTAATGGCTCATTAAAATTTTTGTAATCAAATACATGTCTAATTAAATGAAATAATTAAATTATTTATTAAAAAGATAACAAAAAGTTGAATTTTATGCCCCAAAACAAACAAACAAACAGTACAGACCAAAGGTTTGGACACACCTTCTCATTCAAAGAGTTTTCTTTATTTGAAAATTGTCGAGTCACACTGAAGGCATCAAGGGCTATTTGACCAAGAAGGAGAGTGACGGGGTGCTGCAGCAGATGACCTGGCCTCCACAGTCACCGGACCTGAACCCAATCCAGATGGTTTAGGGGTGAGCTGGACCGCAGACAGAAGGCAAAAGTGCCAACAAGAGCTAAGCATCTCTCGGGGAACTCCTTCAAGACTGTTGGAAGACCATTTCAGGTGACTACCTCCTGAAGCTCATCAAGAGAATGCCAAGAGTGTGCAAAGCAGTAATCAAAGCAAAAGGTGGCTACTTTGAAGAACCTAGAATATGACATATTTTCAGTTGTTTCACACTTTTTTGTTATGTATATAATTCCATATATAATTCCACATGTGTTAATTCATAGTTGTGATGCCTTCAGTGTGAATCTTCAATTTTCAGAGTCATAAAAATAAAGAAAACTCTTTGAATGAGACCAAACTTTTGGTCTGTACTGTTTGTTTGTACTTTGTTTGGTCTGTACTGTACTATGTTTGGGGCATAATATACATTCTTATTAATAAATAATTTAATTATTTCATTTAATTAGACGTGTCTTTTGATTACTAAAATTTTAATGAGCCATTAAAACAGAGATGATAGATAGATAGATAGATAGATAGATAGATAGATAGATAGATAGATAGATAGATAGATAGATAGATGATTAATTAATGCATGAAAGGGTAAAATATGTACTTTTTTATTTAAACATTTATTTTGTTTAGTTTTTTTACACTCATACATATTTGCATTTGAATCTGGACTAAAACATGCCATATTAGAAAAGAGATCATTCTTCATTATTATTGGTAATAATAATAATAATAATAATAACAATACTATAGTAGTAGTACTACTACTACTACTGATAATATATATAATAAATATTAATAATACATTTCAGATATTTTTCTGAAAGCAATGGTTAAACTTTAAATAGTTAAAAATGGCTCAAAGGTTTTTAAAAGTGTTTAATAAGTAAACATATCTTCATATTTATGTATTAAAATATACCTGGCAGATATTGATTAAGACAACTTGAATAAAAATAAAAAATCTCATTTTCATTTAGTTTATGTTGATGTTCTAAAAATGTAGAAAACTAAAATAAACAAATAATACAGACATTCACAAACCACAAACACTAATAAAAATAAACAATTAAATTACTGAAACTTTGGCTAAAATGAAAATGACAGCAGAAAATATAAAAATAATTCAAAATATTAACAAAAGCTATAGTACCTCAATGTAAAATAACATTGCTTTACAATAAGGTGCCAGTGTATTCGGGTAGGAAATGGGGGACCCTCTTTTGAAAATCTAAGGGCCCCCAAAATGTTAGGGCCTCTCCTGTTTGAATTAAACAGCAGAACACATGCATACCAGACAGAATGTATTCCCAAAATTTTGTCTGCCAAACCCCTATGAGCATTAATCACTGAATTAAGTATTCGCTAATCATCTCTCAAATCCCATGCAGTTCATTCACGTGCAGTTTAGGAAACCTTGGCATAATATAATGTTTAATGCACTTCATGATGCTGATAATAAAGAAAGGAATATATTTTTTATGAGTTAGATCTAGAGTAATCTAAAAGAATCAAAAAGTAACTCTAATACATGAATTTAAACATGTAATCCGATAGACTGCGTTACAAATTAAAAATTTTGTCATTTGTTATCAGTTACAGACTACAATTTGTAAGTAATATATATATATATATATATATATATATATATATGTACACACACAAACACACATTCAAGAAAATGATACAATATAAATAAGAATGTATATGTATTGCAAAACAAGATAAAAAATATATAATACCTAACTAGACTATTATAACATTGCTGAAAATATCAGCTGATTACATTTCACTGACCCTTGGCCTTTTTTTTTTTTTTTTTGGATTTCACATATTAAAAGGCCATACATCATTATGGCTTCACAGCAAATGCTCGATTGCAGTCCAAGGAAATGCATCATCATGAGTAAGCACACAGCAAATTATATTCCTTTTTTTTTTTCATTTCAAAAGTAAGGCAACCATCCAAACCTCCAATCATATAACAAATACATTGCCCAACATTCAGCCATGCTACTCGAAACAAGCTTCCTTCCTTCTCCCGAGGTTAAAAACTCAAGTAACTTTAATAAAGTCAGTGTAAAGTCAATATTAAATGTATGTTCTGAGTTTATCACACCACTGGAAAAAGAAAATGTGTTATTAAACACACAGCCATATTTGAAAGCAAAAAAAAAAGTCAAGTTAATAAAATCTATCAAGCTAGAAACTATCAAAATCTTTAAAAAATAAGCCGTATTATCTGCTCTCAAACACTGGGGGCGTGTCCACTGGCTGCACTGAAACCACGCCCACTCGCAGAAAAGCTGCCATCTCTCTCAACTGTCTTACTCTGCAGCTCATTTAAATGAGGAGACAGAGCGGTTTGTAAATTATTGCAACCAGGTATTATGCATTTACGTGGCGAAGGCATAGCTAGCTAGCAACCTCTAGGCTGTAGTAACGAATGGCAGGAGCTCATGATTAATCAGGCAAACCACTGCACTGTATTTATTAGGAGTGTTGGACTTAAAGCAGGGCTGTGCGGAATGATCAGTGTATAACACAAGAGAGATTTGAAAGCACGAGGAGCTGTCTGTTCTCTATAGCTCTGTACTTTAATGTCACACACCGATCGATCTGCGCAGTGCTACTTCAAGTCGAACACGTGTCTTATAGTTAGGGGAGGGGCCATGATCATTGACTCCGTTTCGTTATCAAGTCAGGATTTAAGTCCTGCCTAAAAAATCCTGGACACAAAAATGGTTAAAACCTTTTTAACTGTTTAACTCCACAATTTAGTACTACATAGTTCACAGTCTTTGTAACATGTTTCCACAATGCATTTCTAACATTTATAATGCGTTTAGAAACAATTCTCAGAATTGACTTTACACTGACTTCAAGTCATTTCTGAGCATCTGTAAGCCATCATAAATTATGACAAACATAACAGCTGCAGGAATTACACAGTGGTGCAGTTGGTGGACGGTGCTGGCTCTATCTTGCTCTTCATCTCTCTGGTCTCATTCGTAGGGCACTCAAAAGACACCTGACAACGGAACACCTGCTTATAGGCCTGCCTGAAGTTCTCTGAGAGGAACGCATAGATAACAGGATTAACAGATGAGTTGCTGTAGGCCAGACAATGTGCCGCCACACGGAGCACAAAGGATGCCTGGTTCAGGGGGAAGGAGCCAAACTCGACCCACAGGTGCACCACGTGATGAGGCAGCCAGGACAGGCAAAAGACCACCACAACCACCAGAATTGTCTGAGCAGTCTGACAAGAAATGTGAAGAGAGACATTTTTGCTGTTTTTTAACAACATACAAATGATCAACAATTTACATAAATGTGTGTGGTCAGTGTAAGTAATAATAAATATGACTAATACATCTAATAAATATTAAGTAGAAACATAAGTTAATAAAACATAATCACAAAAGATTATATTATATTTAAAGGGATAGTTCACGTTCAGTTGATGGTCCCCATGTGAAGAAAAAAAAACAAAAAAACACTATGCATGTGAATGGGGACCAGCAACTGAAGGTGAACTATGCCTTTTAATTAGATTTTAATATTTGAAACAATCATGTTAAATGTTTCTTACCTTCTTTTTTGATGCCTCAGACTTTTTGGAGACATTTCTTAACTTTTTATGCAAATGATTCAGGACCTAAAGACACATCAACATATATGAGTTGAAAATTAGAATGTTCTTTTATATATGGGTAAATGATTTAACACTAACTTTTTCTCTATAAAGTTATAAAAAAAATCTATTCAGGTTAATTTAATACACATTTTCTATAACGTTTTGTTGTTAAATAAGAATAACATAAGTCTGGTGTAACCAACATGCAGGATGTCATTTTGGTGTCAAAACACTTTAGAGAGATGTCTTGTTCTATGTAGTTCAAGTGAAATAACCTTGTTCACACCTGTCATGTTTGTTTCGATTAAAACGAAACTCTGTTTAAGTTCGGTTCGTTTGAGTGTGAACGCTGCCATCTGAACCCTGGTGCGCACCAAACAAGCAGATCAAGACAGCTATGGGTCTTCCAAACGAAATCTGGTGCGGTTCGAATGATATACGATCACAACACTTACCAAATAGTCTACTTAAACAAACCAAAAACAGGAAGTAATTTCTAGATGAGACGCTATGCAACATGATTTGACTACACTGTGTAACCAAATCAAAATAGAGTACGAACGTGGAGGAAAGATTAGGTAAAGTGCCTTTTATGACCCTCTTGTGAGTTTGCAGGTGGTGAAAATAAAATTATATGTACACGCAAAAAGACGGCATTAGATGTGTTTGACTTAAACCCACTGAGCAGACCGATCGGTTAATGGGTGCTTTGATCTACATCCGCAGCGCCGCTTTAAGTCTAATGTACCTTTTGTTTGGGGTGTTCGGTGAGTTCCGTCATGGTATATAGGCTACGTCATTCAAGCAGACGAATCAGGTTGTGAACGTATCACTATGCCTTTAGGTTCGCTGTCAAAAATACCAATGTGAACGCTAAGCGGACCAAATGTATAATTTTCCTATTTGGTCCGGAGTCCGGACCAAATGAACCAAACGAACTATGAACTACAAAAAAAAAAAAAAAAAAAAAAAAAAAAAACGGAATAAAATACAATAAACCTTAACATATTCAATATGTTTCCAGATTTTTGTTGGAAGCTATAAAATGGTTCATATATATATATATATATATATATATATATATATATATATATATATATATATATAGTATGTGTGTGTGTGTGTGTGTGTGTGTGTGTGTGTGTGTGTGTGTGTGTGTGCTCAAAGATTGTATTGTTCTAAGAACTCGGAGCACATTATTTAAATGAGATTCCTCCTTTTAAATAATTTCTATAAGGACATCCTAATCAACATGTATTTATTGCCCCATATAAAACAAATCCACATTAAATTGAAATATTCATAATCAAGTCACAATTAAAGAGTCACTGACCTTGGCATAACAGAAAGATATCAGAATCAGCGGTAGCACGTATCCAAAGACGAAGGTGCACACCACATAGATTTTCCTCCTGTTGTGGTCTGGCCAAACTTCCCAGCAAAACGTGCTGTTGTCCTCACTTTCCACGATACCCTGGTAGTAGGCAACTGGTGTAGCCATGGCGAAAGAGAGCACCCATATGACCAACACCCCGATCAGTGCATGCCTCCCAACTCGAATGTAAGAGGACTTTCTGCAGTGCACTATGGCGATATACCTGTCTACCGACATGGCTGATAAAGTGAAAATGCTCACCAACATGGACACGGTGAAAAAGTAGTGGATAAACTTGCAAATAAAGGCACCCAGGTTCCACGTGGGCAGCATATAAACTGTTGACTGAAAGGGGATGCAGAAGAGCAGATAGGACAGATCTGCAACACTGAGATTGAGGATGAATATGTTGGTGGTGCTTCGGTGTTGTCCAGGTTTGCGTTGAGCCAGAACAGTAATAACCAGAGAGTTTCCCAGGACGCCTAGAATAAAAATAAGTCCAAAGATCAAAAGCGTGACGAAGTTGTCGGTGCCTATGCCAAATAAAGGTTTTTCACCAGCACCCAAGTCTTTGTTGATTTCAAGTCTGTCTAAATAACTGTTGTTTTGGATGCTCATCTTCAACGTGAGGTTGTTTTGACGCTTCGTCGTGAAAACGCAATCTTGAAGATCTTCTGCAGATAGTTTTCTTGGATAATTGGTTCTTCAGAAAAGAAGGTTTGGTTGGAAAATCGTTTGCAATTCCATAACAATCTAAAATACAATAATTCTCATAAATTACGTTCCTGATAATCCCTTTGCCTTCTCACACTGATGGCGCTTAGAGATTCATGTTTTCATATGCAGAGACTCTTCTTGTGAGCTCGCGCTTGGTGGAGAAGAACTGTTTTGATGCCGCAGTAAAATATTGCCTGTGTGGACGACGCCACTGATACACCAATTTCCCAGTCTTACTCACCCATCCTCATAAATAGAGATACTACCTCCACCAAGCCGCCCCCGCCCCCGTCCTTTTCCCCACTTTTCCGCTATCCATTGACCCCTTTCAACTCCTGTACATTTTCATGTAATCCTTACAGTTCAGGTGAACTTAAAACTTATTTTTCATTGGGATAAAATAAAACATATATATATATATATATATATATATATATATATATATATATATATATATATATATATATATATAAACACTATATGTATATAAACATAGTGTGTTCAAATAAATCAAGTTCATGTCTTGAAAGTGTGTTTTCGTTTTATAAATGTGTAGTAGGCCTACATATTATCGCTTCTTAAATTAACGTTTCATGACTCACAAAACTTAAGTTTAAGTCAGAGTGCGGTAAATAGACGTCAGCGATCGAAAGGAGACAACCAACCACAGCAACAGTGTGCCGCATGAGCGCTTTCCATTGGAACACTAATATTATGAAATATGATTATAATTAGCAAAAACTTAATTAAAAACATTTAAAATCATCATAATGTCTACAAACTTTTGACAAGTACTGTATACATGTCAAAAATATAACCACAACATAGATAGATCACTCTTCTCAACTATAATGTTAAAGGAAACATCATGAAGTCTAAGAGAAAAATACATATACATATATATATATACATATACACTTTGCCAAGTTCAAATTCTGCAATAAAACTATGGAATTCATTCATTTAAAAGCTCAGTGCTGCATTTATTATTATTATTTTATTATTATTATTATTATTATTATTATTATTATTATTATTATTATTATTATTATTATTATTATGTTGCCCTGTATCATCACTCTAATAAAAGTCATGGCCTAGTGGTTAGAGAGTTTGACTCCTAACTGTAAGGTTGTGGGTTTGAGCCTCGGGCTGACAATACAATGACCGAGGTGCCCTTGAGCAAGGCACTGAACCACAACTGCTCCCCGGGTGCTGAAGCATAAACGGTGGCTCACTGCTCCGTGAGGGTGTGTGTGTGTTCACTGCTGTGTGTGTGCACTTTGGATAGGTTAAATGCAAAGCACGAATTCTGAGTATAGGTCACCATACTTGGCTTTATGTCACTTCACTTTAACGTTTTAAGTGTTTTATTAAAATAACTTTATGATTTAATTTACATTTTAAGTTTATTGATGCCCCTGCAGCTTCATGTTAAGGAACACTGATATTATGAGATAACACATTAAACCAAAATAATACATAATAATACATTAAACCAAACATTTAATGTATTAACCCCCACCCACCAACATATGTTGTTGTTTTATATTATCATTATGGATCTTCCCCTCCTCCTAAATTCCCATGAAATGAAAACTATTTTATTTTCAGACTCTTTAGCACCTCATGACCCATAACTCAGGTTCGACTTTAAAACAGTAATTATTTAATAAGTGCAATATATGTTCTCAAGGATCTCAGGGCATTTATACAGTATGTGTTGGGCACTGATATATATTTGACTCCACAACACTTCTTTTTGAATGATTTTAGGATGTTCATCCTCATCCATTTATAAAAAAATGTTTACTGTTAGCTGCTCTCTCTAAATAAATAAAATAAAATAAAATAAAATAAAATAAAATAAAATAAAATAAAATAAAATAAAATAAAATAAAAATCCCGATCAAGCGCTGGACTCCTCATGCAATGGACAGACAAATATGGACTGTGTCTTTTTTGGACATTCCATTGATGAAACTCTCAGCCTCTCATATACACGAATCGCATATTAAGACTGAATATGTGAATATGATGCTGTTTATTTTGTGATATTTGTTTGTGTATATATTCATTTATTTTACATTTTTATAGTATAGTTGCTCTTTGTTCTGTATTGTTGTTTTATGCTTAATAAAACCGTTGTTTATTATTTAAAGCCGATTACACAAATTGCCCCCTCTCTCATACTGAATGGTTTTCTTTAACCCATGCTGCGCAACTACCAATATCTAAAGAGGAAATATGATTGCACTGTCCTCAGGGAATCAGAAATGTTTAGTCATGTAAGATCATTGAAGAGATAACCACATCTCCAGCCTTCTGATCAGTATTGATGGGGCCCAGGAAACTATGACAACAGAATTTATAATTCAATTATTTTAAAGTAACTTGAAAGCTACCACACATTGTCTTATTAATGGAAAATCATTCTAATGATAAACACATTGACCTGAATGACCATATGACCTGAAACAAAAGCTTTCAATGCATCACCAGTCAATGTGAGAACACCTGAGAATATTTCAGATATAAGAGGCAATTGATTATGAGGTAAGTACAAACAATACAAATCGATGCAAGTTTCTTAAATTAAAGGATCTTTTGAAAAAACCTTTTAGCAAAAACAAATCAGCCTCGGATATGCAAAGGTTGTTTTTAGTGTTGTTCTCGGAAGGCCTGAACATCTCACAAACATGACATCCTCCAAAACGTTGGCTGTTTTGCATAAGAAATAAAATAATGTATCTTAATTCAGCCACTCATCAATTTTCCTATATTCACTCTGAATGATTATTAGGCTGCTCGTTACCGGTTTAGATTGTTTTGGAGTCGTTCAGCCTTTGTGTGCTGGCCCTATGTGATCCTGAGGTACTGATGTTTCCATGGTGACCGCTTGCCTCTTCTCAAAGACCAAAACATTTTTTCTCCCACTGTGAGAGACCGTGCTAGAGCTGATCATGTTTTTCTGGGTCAGACGAGTCAAACACAATGTGGTTAAGCTCTTCAAAAAGATCACTACTTTTTTAAAAATCCATTTTAATCATATGGTTATTAAAAGGGAGGAAAATGGTTGCTTAGAAGGTGTCATCAGAACTCTCAAATGAGTAATGGTCAGCATATTTGTAGAATGCTTGTTTCAGCACCATGGACAGAGGCAGCAAACCCTGAGGCCTTCAACCAAAACATCAGTTTTCACTGAAGGCACTTCTGATGGCTTCTTCTAATTTAAAAGAGACAAAAATAAATGACAATTATTAAAACAGTTATTCAGTGCTTTGTCTGCTGTAGTCACATTTTTGACAATTCTGATGCAACGTGCCCTGATGCGTAAAGTTAGTCATTAGTCTCTCTCCTTAATTTCTATAATAGCCAAATATCTTAATGATTACTGTAATAGATGGGTCCATAAAATGCATAATTTTGCTGGACACTTATTGAGAACACCTGATTAAAATAATGATTTGAATCATCCCTGTTAGAGAATGTACAAATGTGAGTCTGCTGCATAAAATTATCAATGAAACATTCAAAACTCACTTGAATATTTTGTTGAAAATACTGATGTCTGTTTAATATGCTATACTTTTCATTATTTGTCACTGTTTTTGTCAGAAATTCTCGAGCAACAATTTAAACAGTCATCAAATTGCTTACCAGTCACCCCCCATTTTGGCATGGAGACAGAAATGACATACCCAAAATAAAAATGTGTCTGCTCATTTTTCTTTCTGACTAGATACATAATCAACATTTGTTCACAAAGCTGACACTTACAAGTTTACTGTTCAGGAATCAGAATTACTCAGACTGTTATGATAATAGAGATACATAAGCTCAAACATAAAAACAAAAACAAAAATATTAAAAACATATTATTTAAATGTGTTGAAAAAATTGTTGATGTACAGTAGGATATTATTTTAGAAACACCATGTAGCTAAAGCCACAAGTCTATCAAAGCTTCAATTGAAATTTCATAATCCAATCTTTAAAACTGAGAATTGTATTAAATATTTTCTAAGGCCATGTCATGTGTGTTTTTAGAGAAGGCTAATCTGATTGATTTATGGCACTTGTCATCTCTGTAAAATCTCACATGTAAACACTCCTGTGTGCTCTGTATGTGAGTTTGGCTTTGAATACAAAGACCACCATTCATGATTCTATTGTTCTCACAAAACGAGTCTTTCACACCTCCGCCAGGTATGAACATTATCCGCATTATTCTTTTATCATTATTCTTTTGTTTTTATTTCACCTTTATTAGCCCTTGTTGTGGTATTTCAAACTTTATAGAGCCACCAAGCTGCTATCTCACTTCAGTCTCAGTATGGATTTAGCCCTTATTCATCAAAAGTCTTACTATAAAAATACAACAAAACAATTTCTTATGACCTTACGTGAATTATTGTGACAGAAATGCATTATGAAGAAGAAATGCACCTGCTATTAGTAGCATTAGAGCTAACGTTAGCATCAAGCTACATCAGACAATTTATAAAAATATTATTACACTTTTACTCAAAACTCACTTTAAACCCCAATTGAGTGTTTGTAACATCCTTTTGTGATCACTGGTGGAATTTGGTCGTTTACTTTTGTAAAAATATCCGGTTTATAGCATTTTACATTGCTGCACATTTTTTATAAAAATGCCCCAGATCTCAAGAAAATTTCATACCAAGCTTTATTAACATAATCGCGGGTTTATTATTCGGATATTACGTGTACAGAGGTGTATCAGTGTTGTTATGGGCAGTAGGGGTGGGCGGATCGATCTAAATATCGATAGTATCGATGCCAACACTGGTATTTGTATCGGATCGATTCTTTCTTTATTTTATTTTATTTTAAAAGGCTGTAAATAATTAATTCTACAGTGCCTAATAACTAATAATTTTGTGGACTTCAATACATTAATACAAATATTGGCTAAATAACTGATCATTCATCCACCTCAGAAATAATGACATAGACCTACTGCACTCCCCTACACAATTATTTTTTTTTTTAGTAAAAAGTATCGTTTTGGTATCGGTATCGGTGATACTGACCCTATATGTATTTGAAATCGGATCGATACCAAATTTTGCAGTATCGCCCACCACTAATGGGCAGATAACAACCAGGAAGTGTACAGGAACCATGTGTCACGATGTGGCGGTGTCCGGTTATGACACTCCAAAGATTGACAAGGTGAAGGACCAATCAGAGTCTGTCTGACACACAGCATGAGCTCACAGGACTGCAGACTCACACAGATTGCTGGGAGAGTCTATTTATCATCAGATCGTGTAAATCAGGGGAAAATGCATAGAAATTACAATTCTGTCTGAAGAAAAATGAAGTAAACATCAGTAAATATATCCATATATCTCCGCAGATATGCATCTTTGGTCTGTCTATAAATCCTTATCGATGCTGTTCAGTTGTCTATGTGAACACAAATAAACCGCTGCTGACGTGACTGAATATGAGTGGTGAATTTTTGTTCAAAATGTGGCATAATACGGATTTATTATTTTGCACCCCTGACATAAATTACTAAATAACTGTCACTGCAACAATGTTTTATCAAAACATTGGTCAAATATCGAAGCTATAGTCTTAAAACTTTTAATTGATGCACAGTTTTTCCAGATCAAGTAAGAGAGTGATGTTTAACAAGCTGTGAAAGTGAAACAATAATAATATGGATCATTGAACGCAAAGGGGTTTTAAAATAAAGTTAAATATTGCAAGTTGCTGTCCCAAAAAATGAAAAGCAACATCTCTAAATAACCTATATTGCTGCCCTGAATGGTGTTGTTAATTCACCACCATTCATTCGCTTCCTCGTACCCAAAGCAATATTGCTTAGTCAGAAATGAAATTGTGAATAGATCTCAATATTTCCTCCAAAGACTTGCCAAATGTCATTCCCCTCTTATGTGTCCTCTGAGGTAAGTACTTTTGTGAAGAGTGCTATATGACCTGTTGGAGTTTTTAAACAGAAGCGGACAGACATCAGATCAGGAATGAGTGATTGTGGTGCTTCATTTGAACTGTGGAGGGGGTAAGAGAGCATCATTACTCTCTAGAGACTCCCTCAAGACTCCAGTCAAGAAGACAAGCAGCTCTTGTTCTGGGCAACATCTAGGGAGAGGGAAATGAGGAGAAACTATAGAAAGGACATATTTTATTGATGCTGTCAAATCTTTTCAGTAATTTAATTAACATTTATACTCAAATACTTAACACTTCAGAGATAATGAGTGCTTTCACATTTCATAATTGGTTAAATTCTACAGTTAATGAATTCAGAATTGGCTCTTTTGGTTAGGTCTCAGTGAAAAGCAGGGATTCTATGGATGACTCAGTCCAACATGTATTATTGTGTGAGCCTGAAGAGACCTTTGCACCCTAAAAATAGTAACTGTTAATGTGGAAAATAAACACTTTGTGTGTACACAGCTCTGGCTAGCTCACTAGCCAACAGCTGATAAATTTCAATTAAAGTTCTTGCTCACTGTCTGTAACAATGGAACATCTATCTTAATCATGCAAAATTAATCAAATATTTTAGAATGGTCACTGTGATTAGTTTATACTGAAATATATACTGCCTGACTAACAAAAAGTATAAAATTGATTTTAAATATGTGATTCTGGTAAACTGAATCACATTGTTTGCATTCACCCAATTATTCCAAATCAAAATGAAAACAGTGATTTTATTGGTTGCTTTTGATTAGACATGAAATATGTTCTCTTCACGCAGCTGTATTGCGCATACTGTTTTGTTAGATATTAGAAGATAAATTCAATTTAATGACTTTGATTTTTAAATCTCATCAAAATCAAATAATTTTTATTTAAAGGGACAGTTTACCCAATCATTATTATAACTTACGCACTCTTTCTTTTGTATCTGTAGTATCAAAATTCATATGAGTTTACTGAAGGAATTTACAGGGAACAGGATGACATAAAACAAGAATAGTAGCAAACCAAACACATAACAGTCAGATATTAACAAGACTAGACAAAGGACCAGGGGTTTAAATACACAGGTTAACACAGGGGCTCAATGAGTTGTCAGAGGAACTAATGGGGCAATGGGAGTAGTCAGTTAATTGTCATGGAGTCATACAGTGGCATAAGTCACACAGGCACAGGTGGAAGCTTTTTTTCTTATTTTGAATCTTATTAAATCAGCAAATTTCTAAGTTGAGTCCGTACTATAAGGCTCTTCAAAGAATTAGTGCAACATGCTTCAAATATAAAAGAATATTCTATTACTGTAATGGAGTCTAATGGAATTAACGAGCTTCAATACAGATGTAGCACATTGATGTAGGCTTTCGTAGTTCAGGGTCAGAAATGACACTAATGAAGTTGATGGGCCCATAAGCTGAATAAAAATATTTTTCCCCCTATCCATATGTTCTTTGATGAATTTGATGAGTTCCATGTTAACGGAACTTAGATTTGAAGAGCTCTTAACACTTAGTGTATCCCTTTGTATTTAATGAGACCTGACTATCACTGCGTGCAGCATAGTTATGTTTGTCTACTGATAAATTACTCTTTATAGCTCTATTGTTGCATGTCAGCAACACATGGGTTGTTTTGCTATGGGAATATGGATGAAAAATATACTTGAATGCACTTGGATAAAAACGTCCAGAAAATAAATGTAGTTTGATAGAGCCTAACTATAACAGATGACTCTATGCACATTCCTCATTTTAGTTTTGAATCCTTCAAGGCTGTGATAAAGAGCTCCTAGTTTTTGAAACTGAGCATGCATCAAATGTTGTTTTACTACTATACTAAGTTTACAAATGATGGAGGACCAACACATTTTAAAACATTAACCATTCCATATTACAAGTTTTAATGGGTATATGTACAATGTAAAGTTTTGCCTTTACAGGTAGGCCTATGTGACCTGAGACGGTTGCTATTTTTGATTATAAAGCAACTGGGCATGAACTGTTCGATAAAATCTGTAGCAAACAGCATCAACATGCTTCTGTTTACATTATGCGTTAAGGCCCATTCACACAAAGATAAATATAAGTATATATGACATGACATGACACCCATATCTGTTAATTAAGTAAACAATTGTTAATTTATGCACAGTTAATAGATCACATTATTAGGTTACTTTGACCACCGCCCACTATAGATCAGCATAATCTATAAAGGTGAGAAGCAAGATATTTCATGATAATTCAGTTAATGGGTTTGGGAATGTTTCGAATAAAAAGGAAAAAATAAATAAAACATAAGTGCTGGTATTGCTGCTGTGCGTCACATGACCACCACTCTGTGGTTTTTGTACTACAGTTATTACTATCAATCATAGCAATGACTTTCAGAACAATTTAGTGGATTCACCCGTATAATTTTTTTACACTCCCGACTGTCATTGCGTTTTGTGTGGAGGCTAATATAGTTTTCTTTATAGTTATTGTCCTTAGTTTGAATGGGCATTTAATTAGTCATTTCGGTTTTGCGTGGTTTGAAGCTCCTTTTCGCCTCAGAGTATAATATTAAACTAATATCTCACAGTGTGGCTTTATATCTGGTCACAATTGTGACCATTTGTCTGTCAACTGCAACTTCATATTCATAACAATTTCTTAAACCTTATTTTGCAATTAGCTTTTTACTTTTTTGCTTAATAAGAAACATGCTTCCATAGGTTTTGTACACATTCAGTTTAGAACCAACCCTTTTTTGTACAGAAAGAGATTATGCACTGTAAAAGTGTGCTGAGTGGCGGTGGATATGTGTTTGGCCAATGTGTACTGTATCTTCTGCCGTGTCTGACCAAAAACAGTTACAATAAGGAGTGCTGTGCATACAGATGAAATAAAAAATCAAGGGTTTCTGAGCCAAAGAATAACAACTGTGAAAAACAAATCAGCTTGAATCACGCTACAAAGACTCCATTGTGCATTCGGTCTGTGGCAGCGCTTAGGAACAGAGCTCCACCAGTAAAGCTGTGATTCTGTAACACAACCCTCTATGATCTGTACACATCCCATAGACAAACACATATGTTGTGCCATATGTCTCCCTGCCTGCCAGTCATGTGTCCTTGATTTCACCAAGGGATCCATGGTCCTTCATCAATGTGGCCACCAGAAGGTGTTGATGTCCGCTGGTAACTGCAGCTGCCTCCCTCCTGCATCTCTGTGCTCGGGTCATTGGAGCCGTGAAGAACAGCTATTGTGATTGCTTCCCAGCTTTAATGAGAGATTGCAGGGATTTCTTGAAAAAATCTTTGATTAATTACTCAAACAAGTTCCCTTAACACATTCATTCTTAATTAAACAAACATTTTTATTATATTATTAGTATTATTATTTTTTTGGTGGTGGTTCAGTGCTAATGTCAATAAACATTTTTTGATAAGATTTGATAATGTGCATTAAGCACTGTCCTATGCACTTTGTCCTTGGTATATCTGATCTCAGTGTCCCGGAGGGCTGTCCTAATTGTTCCTTCTGGTGGGTAAACAAGGCGATGCTAATGCCTCAGTGATGGGCCGCCAATGATTCCATCAACTCTTGGCATCCTCTCTCAATGCTGGACATAAGCATAATGCTGCCATTTGTTTAATGTCACAACAATATCATGCCCTCACACTTGGCACTGCCATGCAAGGGCAGAAGCTCACAGAAATGTTCACTTTGCCACAAAGAGCACAGAGGGGTTTAACATTTAATGGAGTCCCATTTTTCTTCATGAACTATGTTTATGGTTGATAGGATGTTAATGCACATTTTCCGGTGGGGTATGGGATACTCATGGGATTTAAATATTGCAACATAAAATTAATCATTTACAATTTATTTCATTTAAATATTCATAAGTGACATTCATTAGACCGAGCTGTAAATATAGTTTGTATTTTGAGGGGCTGGACTAATTCTACTTTTCAGTTTCCCTATATTTCATTCAATTAATTAATCATGTTAGTAACACGAAATTAAAGTGTGTAATAAAGAATTAAATTATGTATAACCTAAAATTTAGACGTACTAAACATGCTTTCCAGGCAGCCGATGTGTCCTGCTCTCTCATCCGGAGTTCTCTTGTTTGGCATTTAGATCTTATGGATTTGTTACCATCTGTGATGATCAATCTTGACTTCTTCTATTTCCAATCAGAGATAATTTAGTGCCTTTTTCACGGGAAAATAGCTATTTAATCTACACACACAGTTGTTTTACAGACATTCACTGTGATTCCTCCATAGCAGATGGAAGTGGTGGTTGGGCCATAGCTTGCCCTGTAGGCGTCTTGGTCACGATCCGCATACTTCTCGTTGTTTTGGGCTCTCTCCCATGTTTGTGTCCCAGAAGAACACATCAAGAATTGTATTGTTTGCCCCTATGTGTCTTTCACCCCTTTCAGGGCAAAAAGACCTCTTGTCTCCAACACAAAGGTACTTGCAGTGCAACCTGCCCACTCCCTGCATTCTTGCACTGATCTCTTAAAGAGCAGTAGGAGGTTTGTAGATAGCCAGCCCTTAAGCCAACAGATGAGCTTCTGTGAACTGGTCAGAGTGAAGAAACACAAGCTTACAGCTCCATTTATAGAGACTCAGTGTTTGCTATAAATTTGGACTGAGATGCCAGGCTTAGTTGAATATGCGCATAGGTAAACGCTTGTGAGTAATGTGTGTTGTTGTAATGCTCTGGAATGACTATGCTATAGAAGATGTGCATTAAAGCCAGTTTATTGGTCACTGGTAGTGCATTTATATAGATTAACTATTACTCAAAACATAATATCATAGGGAAATATATAGGAAATCGTTCATTATCTATTTGCTAGATTTTAAAATATATTTTAGCATTGAAGAAGAAATGAGCAATTAAACCATCTTTAAAAAGCATTTTAGAAATAAAAGTCATAAATGGTAAAAGTGTTTCAACATTTTCTTTCAAATACATAAGATTCATACAGAACATTTAGCTCGATCTAGTTTCAGATTTCCATTTGTAATTGTATAATTATTATTATTTTTTTAATTACTGCAGGCCTAGATCTGATTGTGTATTAAATTGACTGGATGTGTTTACAAACTCATTTCTGCTGCACCATGTTTTCCTCCCGTGCACTGTTTGTTATATGCCTCAATATTTCAGCTTATGCCTATTTGCTCAGTGGTATTGCTGTATTTCTAGTACAGGATTTTATTTCCTATACTAATGACCTTGTGGCAAACATGTTCTGGACAAAAGAAATTGCAGCCTCACATCTGCATGATCACAGTGAAGGAAAAGCCTTAATTTATATGATCTGAAATTTTGATGTTTTTGGAAACAGATAGTACAACAAAAACAAAAAGAGAATACAGTTTTAAAAATTCATGAATACATAATCAAAGCAACATATTTCATTACAAAACACTGTAGCCTTTGTTCTTTGGCCAAACTGACCGCACAAACAACTATCAATTGTTTGAAAAAAGCTGAAAGAAAAAACAGCATGCTAAAGCCATCAGCATTTTTAGCAGCAGTTTACCCTCAACAGAGACAGATCTGTCTGTGTGTTCATAATGTTTCTCTGAAAAGCATGGTGGGCACCATGCTGAGTATCACACACAGTGGTTGGTTAATGAATTGCTAAGTCACTGAAAATGAATTCATTTGTGGATATTTTAAGATTGGGAAGGGAACAGAGTGAGCGGCAAATGCAGATTGCACCATTTATCCAGGATATAAACTGCAGCCCTTACTTCAAGAAATCATTCCAAGAACAGCGTTTTTAAATAAAATGTATCAATGAAATAATAGAAGGCGTGTTTCAACTGTAGCATGACATCATCAGGGTGTGTCTATGCTGTTTAATCTTCTGGAGAAGTTTCACTGATACAGTATGTTAAACCACATGGCAACATTTGTCTAAAGCTAACAATTCCGAATCCTGTACATTGCAATATACCATACGCAATTTCTCTATGTAAACTATTTATATAATGAACATGAGTCACCACAACAATGGGTTGATAGTGAAGAACAGCTTCAGCACAGTGCTCTAGTTCTTTCTGATAGACAGGCCTTGTTGTGCTCGGCCCAAGTTGAGGCAGATGTATACTAGAACAATAGCAGCTCCTTTTATCAGAGAGCAGGGTGGTGACACCCTCCGCAGGCACACAAGGGCTCGAAAGAATGCCTGGCACCGGCTCAGAAAAAGTGACGCTATTAGAGACCCACCTCATCTCCCGTGATGCTGTGCAACAGAGGGGACGACACCTTCAAAGGCCAGCCCTTCTTCCTTAGAAGCGCCGAAGACTATCCAGAAAGTTTGCAGAGTGTCCCCAGAGCGGATTTTGGATTGAGTGAAGAAAGACATTCGTGGGCTGTCCAGACTGTAGACCACCAAACCGATCAACACCTAGAATGGCCACGGCAAGCACCTCTGGACAAAGTACCTTTGGGCTGGGCAGGAAGAAGAAGGCCCCTGGTCTCCTGGATCAGATTGGCAGGTTCTTTGGAGGAGACAAAAAGAAAAAGGGAAAGGTGAGTTTTTTTTGTTGTTTTTTTTTAACTTGTTTTCCATATTTTGTCATGGTCAATGACAACTTCTCAAAATATCTTGGGCATAATATAGTTCAGGTGATTACATTTGTGTCGCATTGGATTGAATGTAGTCTACAGATAAACAGAAATACTTAGGAGAAATACTCAAATTCAGATTAGATGGACTATTCTGATTATAGAGTTTGTAGTCCTAGTTTTTGAGGTTCTGTTTATTTACACCAAATACAGTCTATATTTCTGAATAATGTACAATCTCTAAGCTCATTGTAAAAGTTAATGTGCATATCAGTAAAATCCATTGAATATTATATATATATATATATATATATATATATATATATATATATATATATATATATATATATAGTATTATTATTAATTTTTTTAACAACCTTTCCAGTCATACTACCAGATAAGAGGATAATTCCCCACGTTAAATTTCATGAAGCATTTGAAGAACTATGTCTTAAATCCTGTGAATGTTGGACAAATAGCTGAATCTGGTTGAAAATAAAGTTTCTTCCAAGATGAATGTTCAAACACTGTTCAGTCTGCTTTAGAAACTGATTATATTTATGGGTGTTTATTTATTTGGCTCCAGCAGAAGTCATTGGAGGCAAGATGGCTCAAATGCAAAAACCACTGAATTCTCACAGTATTGAGAAGCTTTGGGCACATCTGTTTGCAGTGCAAGTGATATCATTATAGTGGTTTGCTGTTCGGCTGGTAAAGTGTGATTCAATTATTGCCTCTAGGAAGAGCTTTATACTATTGACACTCATATCTCCTTGTTGCATTCTCATTTTAATGTTCAGAGCATGTCAATTTGAGTGCAAATGAAAATTTAGATTAGCATGATATTTTTATCTCTGTCT
This sequence comes from Carassius gibelio, assembly GCF_023724105.1. Lineage (NCBI taxonomy): Eukaryota > Metazoa > Chordata > Actinopteri > Cypriniformes > Cyprinidae > Carassius > Carassius gibelio. The sequence continues at coordinate 20,695,552 of NC_068389.1, read as the reverse complement.
TTGTTTGGCTGACTTTGCAGTTACATCTATTGAATCTTTAATAATTGAATTTCCAGCCCAGGAAGTTGTCTTAATATATGTTACAACTTGACTTTAGACATTTTTCTTTTATTTATATGAAGGGCTCATTTCTTCCTCTCCACAGAGACCCCAGCACTCTTCCACTCGTCGTCATGGAGAAGTCAACCCTGTGGTGCATTTCTTCAGGAGCTTGGTAAGTATCCACATGTGCTGACATGGATTTTTAAGTGCTAAACTTCAGAGAGTGATGTGAAACCAACAATTGCAACCCTAGAAAAGAAATCAATTCCTCACAAGACATGAGAATGACATTTTCACACCTCCCTTCCTCTCATCTGTAGCTCCCACTGATCCAAAGAGTTTGTTACCACTCTCAAAGCACTGAGCTGCAGGAAAACATTACCTCAGCTGGCTCAATTATATAATAAGAGCATATATATTTAATGAATACTATGGAAAAGCATGCTTCTTTATTTCTTTTTTTACCAAAATTCAATATGCCAAGGACAAGCTTTTGTTCTAGACATGGCACATTGTGTCTGGCCATTTGCTGGCTTAAGTTTGCATGCCAAGTTTGTCGTCATGTTCAACATGCAGCCCGTGTTTTCTTTGCTACAATATCCAGACTTGTTTTAGTGTGAGACAGAAAACATTACACTCACTTACATCACTAGTGTTAGTTTCTCTTGTAGTAAAGAATGAGTCACTCTTTGAAAGTCACTGTTTCAGATGAAAAGATGTGCGTGGAAACTTACCTGAAAGAGAATGTTTAGCATTTTATTTAAAAATGATATTTCTGCTTTAAAGGGGTCATATGATGCTATTTCAAGTTTTCCTTTCTCTTTGGAGTGTTACAAGATGTTTGCGAATAGAAAAGATCCCTAAAGTTGCAAAGACTAAAGTCTCAAACCCAAAGAGATATTCCTTATAAAAGTTAAGAATTGTTAATGCAAGTTAATGCCTCGTTGAAACACGCCCCCACATGTCTACATCACTGTGTGGGAAGATTTGCATAACATTGCCCAAATGTTAACACAAAGGCTTGACTTTGATTCTTGCTGAAGTATTGTTGCTGCTAAAACCATGTTGTGGAGAAGCTGTGTGTTTCATTGTGAAAGCAAAAATACTTTGTTTGGTCTTCCAAAAGAGGACACGACTAGAAATCAGTGGTTAGGTTGTAGGTTGTGTTTACAACACTATTCTAGAACAGTTCAAACCAAATATTCAGTTGTGTGCAATGCATATTACGGATGACGAGGATTGTTTCCTGGGAGAGTAGCCTACAATTCCGGTGTTCAGACAAATAATGCTGACTCACAGTCTGTAAGTACGTTTTCATATTTAAAGGATTTGCCACTGATGATTCAAACAAGAGTTTTGAGCAGTGTAGAGTAACGCTTGTTGTTTGTCGTTCTCCGATCAAAAATGCAGAGATGGATTTATATTTACTTGGCGCGATGCAACGCAACGCATAAAAAAACAGAATAATGAAATTATAATCAGTAATTATGTCCCCACTGGATGCAACAAATGCCTTGTTTATTATGGGTTTTAATATTTTTCTTGTCGCACCGGTGTTCTGATCGGGACATGGCATCACAGTATGGTGAGGGGCGTAACATTTCGGTCACACTCTTGAGGTATCGGCCAATCACAACGCACTCGACAACTGGCACATCAGCATGCAACTCGCTTTTCAGAACGATGAGCTTTGTAAAAATCAATGCGGTTTAGAAAGGCTGGGCATAGAGGAGAAACAATAATGTACGTTATGTGGAAATAATGTGTTTTTAGAACCTTAAACTGCATAAACACATTTCATTACACCAAATACACAAAATAATGTTTTTTTTTGGCAACCTCATGTGACCCATTTAACATCATTTTTTTAATGTAAGATGTGATATTTAAATATTAAATTCCACTTTCAGATGACATGATTTGACTTGCAGATTTATCTCATTACTCATTTTCTTGAATTCTTCCCTGAAAACACAAAATCAGTTTTTTTTTTGGGAAACTAGATACGAATGTTAACGTTTCTCTCATTACTCAAGTCCTAAATTAAAAATTGTATTCTGGCAAGCACTAATTGCACAGTTGTTCCTCAGGTCTGTGGGCTTGTTCATTAAAAAGATACAGTCTCTGCTGTCATTAATCATCTGGACTGCAAGGAAGCCTAATGATCAACCCCATCTTTACAATTAAAAGTTTTCAAGGATTAGTTGTGTAAAGGTTGTTCAAGGATTGCTTATCTTGTGTGCATTCCACTGGATAACGCAACATGTCTTTATAATAATCAGACCTCTAAATTAAAAGCTGTGCCTGTGCCTTTTGAATGCTTAAAATATTCCCTGACTAAAAGTTTCGATTTGTTTCCTTGAAGGGGTCTTCTTCTCGTCCCAAGTCGAGGGTAAGTCTAATATCCCATTTTTCTACTGGCATTTTTCTAATTCCATTGTTTAAAATGGTTTTGGTATATGCATTTATTTCAAGAAAATGCTTTGCCTAGGGTATAAATGGTGCCAAAGCAAGAATATGATATTCATAACACTATATTTGTCAACAATTACCTCTAACCATGAGGTTTCCACCTCCCTCTTAAATTAACAATATAGCTGGTTGCTAGCAGATAGAATAGATTTGACCCATAATCATTTTCCATGCCCTCTCATATCCAGCAATGAAATTAGAAATTCATCTAAAAAGAAAATTAATGAGTCTACTTTCTTTTTTTTTTTCATGTGCAGTGGAGAGAACTGTTGGGTCTGGTATGTCACTTATCCTTGATGTGATTCACAATTGCATTCACAGACACCCTCATGAACAGATCTGATTGGCCGATTGCAGGAAGTCTTCTTGTCCTGTCTCATTTCTAATAGATCTGTCATGTTACTTAATCATTTGTTCTCTTCTTTGTGAATTAACCAATGCATCGCTCTAATTACAGCTGCTGAACTTTTGACTGTGCTTCATGCAATCTTCTCTTTAACCTATGGGATTGGATGATTTATAGGTGGAATGGGTTCATTTTCCACAAATCCCCAGATTGATAACATTTTTAGTTTTGTGGAGGGGCCATGATATTTAAGCCCATGCCATTTTATTTATTGGAGTTTATTAAGCATTATTGAATTGTGCTTTCAGTTTAGCCACATTTAATGCTTTCAATTCAATTATTATACTATTATACTATACACTCTCATAAGATTACATATGCATAATTTCAGTACAGAACATTCTTATGTTAAAATGCATAAATTAGGGATAACTTAAGAAATCGGTTGTAATTTTAAACTAATCTTTTATGTGATTATGAATTTCCACAGCTTTTAGCTGTGCTATTTTACATAAAAGAGTGATCTCGGGCACGGAAATGATTAGAACATTATTAGCGTTTTCATGTTTTTGTTTTCTTTATTTCTTTCTTCTACTCTATTTTATTTATTATTATTTTTTGCCTTGATTGTTGCACTTTTTTTCTGATGGAATTTCTCCTGAACAGCAGGGCTTTTTCTGAGTCGCAGCCAGTAAAGCAGTTTTCTCTCTAGGGGTCTTCAAACTCTTGACTCATACTCCAACCCATCTTCTCCTTTACCAGGTCTTGATTCACTGACTCACCAGTGTTCCCTGTGTTTGTTTGTTTTTCATGTGAGGTTTAACTCCACAGGCTCAAATACATAAAAGCATGCAGCATTGTATTTGGACATTAACAACTGACGCAAAAAGCATTCTTCTTTGGCCTGCAAAACTGTTTCGTTCAGAAAATTCCCTATTGTAGATCAAAAAATGTAAATAACCTGTCTTATGATTATCCTTCTATGCAGCACTCTTGCCATCTCTAAATCACCCCCTCATATAATACCGAGCAAACATGTAACGTTCTCTATGCTCCAACCTTCTATTGCACGCTTCGTTTGTAGAAATACACTGATGCATCACCAATCAAAACATAGCACAGAATGTATACTGGAACATTTGAAACACTAGAATTTTTTTTTTTTAATTCACAGTTTGAAATAACATCACAAAGATAAACATATTCATAGTATATCAGTAAACAGCAGTGGGCTGGTATCTTCTTTTGTTCATAAACTGTGTTTTAGGCTTCCCCGTCAACGCATGGCTCGGAGAGCATTAGATCGCCTCACAGACGCAGAAGGGAACAGAACACACTCTCCAGAATCTTCAACCTGGTGAGCCTAAAACAGCAGAGAACGACTCTCTGAGAAGACTGTCATACATATTTAAGATCTTTTTTAGCTATTTAAAAAAAGGTTATTCTCAATGAAGCGCAATTACAGTTGATTGATGCTTCTTTATGCAAATGCCTACAAAGAAATCAATTTCAACATCGTGGTGTAATTAAGGCTATTAAAAATGTTCGATAACGAGATGTTGCATAGATTATTGCTTTGAAACCATCTAGAACTCTCTTTCTGTGCTTGAAGAGGCATGTGAAAAAGTGAACGAGAATGTCCTTGATAAGACTATCGACTGCTTCTGTTCTGACCCAAAGTAACCTTCTGTATGCAAGTCCAATAATATCCATCTCTCACTAAAGTAATGACACCTATCCTGTCAGTGAGGGCTGTGCAGTCTTTCAGCAGACATTGAAGGTCTTCACTTCACTTAAGCTTTTCAAAATCAATATTTATTTATGTTATAAGGAAAGCCTGTCTCATCTTTTTCAATTTTACAGTCAAAGTGAGTCTTTCTTTGTGCCTCAACCTTGCTTAAGTTCATTGAGCAGTCAGAAGCATTTTGAACTTTTGCCCGGTGCAGGGCAAGTATTCATATCTCTTCATGCTTATTCTCACTGATTGCCAGTAATATTTGATTTTCAGTGGATTAAGGAATATCACCTGCTCCTAAAAAGAATCATTCACATTAAAGTGAAAATTCTGCCATCATTCACTCATCCTTATGTCTTTCCAAACTTTTTCCATCCATTGAAAATAAAGATGGTAAACATCACATTGGAGGTGCTTTTTTCCATACAAAGAAAACGGATGGGAGATGCATATCATTTTTAAACTAGTACTGTTTTTAACATTTTAAGTGTGACATTCAAGCAATAAGACACTGATGTTCGCGTTTAGCTCAAAACATCTACCTCATCTGCTCTTTTGCCTAATTTTCTTTCTCCCTTTTGCATTTTTCACATGACAATCTCTCCTGAACCGAGGAAACTATCAAATCAGACTGGCTTTCCACATCCATTGTGCTGTAGAACTAAAACACTGAGTGCTCAGATCACTCTTTTAGAAACACTTCTACAATATGGATTACTCAGCATTGTCCGTTTTGTTATAAAATTCACTAGTTGTGACATTGAGCACATGGTCCTTCACCCATTCTGCTGATGCTCTGTGCTATTTCTGTGCAAGCTTCAGCGTTTATTCTTTTGTAATATGTTTGAGAACTAACATTGATTTTGACCTTGCATAATCCCAAACCAATGTTGAGAAGGTTTCGTGTTACGCAATTGACATGACAATGACCACGCAATGACAAATTCTCTCCAATCTCAGGGAGAAAGCCGATCTCGCTCTCCACCCAAACGCTGGAGCACCATCTTCTGAGCCCTTCCCCGACCAGAAACACACCAAGATGGAAGAGAGTGAAACGGATGAAAAGCAAAAACTTGAGAGGGAGGATCTCTGCCCTTTATACTCACAAGTCGCAGCAAGTTTAACAGACTAACATTAGCCATCTTCGCTTCCTAGATAGAGATGCAATCCAAGTATTTGTTGTTACAAGCCTGCAGGGTTTTATAAGCATGTGTGGACTGTATGTGTGCAAAACTGCTGCAATAATTGTCAATGGTCAGGAGATGCGATATTTGGACGACTAGTTGCTATATTGAAAGTCTCCCTGCAAAATTTAGTTCAAAGAAGATCATCATACCTCAGAAATGCAGATTAACCATGATTATTATTGTTTGATTATTAGTCTTAATTGACCGAACTAGACAGACTGTTTCTCTGTTTGAACCATTAAACATAAAAGTAAGATATAATGTCCATCAAGACCCCATGACTGTATAATTCATCCTCAGTGATGTGCAGTGTATTTGTGGATATTTATGTTAATTGCGGTCCTTGTGTTATATATTGGTTATGTTCTTTGTACCAAGAACTATGTATATAGGACTATTTATTGTGTTTTGAGCAACATAAAAATGACCTAATATTAAATTTGATTTATTTCAGTAATTATTTAGCTCTTTTATTAGAAACATGCCTTAAAATTATTACTCAAAGACTAAAAACACGATTTTGTGGATTAGGGTGTAGATTCTAAGCATATCTGATGTTTGGATTGTATGCCCTCAAAAATGTTACACTTCGGTATGTGTTTTAAAACAGCCTGTAAATGTTGTCTGCGTCATTGCGTCTGCTATGTTATTTTAAAAAAGGTCTCATGTAATCACCAGGGGTAGGATTAAAATTTAATAACAGACTTGCAAAAATCTAGGACAGTCACTGGGAGCATAAAGGGTATGAAACCGGTGGAAGGAAACCTGAAAGTGTATGAGGGATAATGTGAGAAATTATGAGGAATTCTGAGAGAGTGTGGTGGAGTTTATTCAGCTGATTTTTATTTCTGTGATGTTTCTCACATGTCTAAATAATGTTCATTGTTTCGTGTCTCATAGACTGTATCACTGTATCACTTCCTGTATGTATTGTTTCTGAAATACTGCTGAATAAACATTAGGTCAAATATTCTCCCTGTCAGCGCTGGATTTGTCTCCAAAATGGTGCTACGAGTGGCCAGGTGTTCTGATGTAATATCTTTAACCTTCCCTTTATTTATGAAGTAACTAAATAAAGAATCAGAAACGTAGTCTGTGTTTGACAGTGTGTTTGTTCCTCTTTTAAGGTCTTTCTCTTATTAAGTGTTTCTTTCTTTCTTTCTTTCTTAAAACACTGACGTGAAAGAATAAGAAAAGGGAAATAAAATCATTGATTTAGAAGATTCTCAGTATTCTCTCTGAAGTAAATGACCTTTACTTGGTGTGCTCAATCTGGCCAATTGTGCGTGAGATAGACAGACACTTGGTACTTTCACTTTAAGTGCCCTTAAAATAAGTCTCTTGAAAGGTCACTGAAATGCCTTAAATGGTTTCAAGATACCAAATGTGTCAAAACAGAGTGTAAATATTAGCCTGAAGACCTGGATTTGCCAGGAATGCTAGCTATTTTATTTGCTACAATGCTAATAATAATAATTGTAACAATAAGTCATTATAAGCTGCTTAAAGGAACACATTAAAAGAGCATTTCAGGAACATTATGCTGACATTCAAATAATGTTCTACTAAAATTATCAAACGAGACATTTGTATGTTCTTAGAATATTTCATATATTTCTGGAATGTGTTGTTTGAAATTAAGTACTGAATACTGAATTTAAAGGGTGAAAAGGGCAGACAAAAGAAGCATGTGACTACTTATAAGGCACTTAAAGACCTGCATGAGCATGTGACAAGTGACTTCAGAATTATGTCTCGCAAAATAAATTAATTCCTAAAAAATTATTACAGATAAAAACAACTGTAGAAACAATGAGCTTCCTACTCTTTAATGCTATCATGTTGTACAACATCTGCATTGCAAACTGTATTGCTGCCATTGTCTTTAAAATATGCATCCATAGCAATGCAATTTCGTTACCATAGAAACCAATGCAGATATTCAGTAAAATGGAAGAGCCTCACAGTCACAGGACACACAAATTGGATCTGAACAGTTGCAATACACAGTGACAGTGCAGGCGGTCAATCATTTAAATCAGATTCCAATCGGATCAACAAATAATTGGATTTGGACTGACTGTCTAAACATGGTTGTAGACTGCTGAAGCATTAACTTAATATAGCCTACTTTTTTGTCATTCCATATAGAATGATGCAGTGCAGAAGAGCAGCATCATAATCAGAAGAGCAGCATCAGAATTTCATATCCCAGATATGTGCTAGTAATCGGCCTGAACTCAGCTGTCCCATGGTGCCTGCAGCTCAGACTCGGCATGCATTATCTGGGCCTACAGCTCACTCTGACACATGTATTTTTCTTATGGCTGTAAAACACTGGGCCGATTCCTGTTCAGCATGACTCAAAAGGTGTTACTGTGATTTTGACAAGTAAGACATGTTCTGGGTACAGTCAAACCAACATTTATTCAGACACATTTCACACATTATCACAGTTTATTCAGTTTAGAAAATGGTAGTAAAACATGTCTTCTTCTGGCAGAGAATGAAATAACATTCACCACCATATGAGTGGCCTAATAAACATTTTGTCAGAGATTCACAGTCACCACTATCAACACAGTCATCAGCACCGATGTTCACACGATCACAATCACCTTATTAATTGACCATCCGTTGGAAAGCAAGGGCTGACTCTAGGACTCGATTCTGTATCTTCTCATTCTCCACACTTCACTTTCCCCACTGCATTTACTATCACCTTAGTCAATAAAGACGTGATGTAACCATAACCTTCCGTGTCTTTTAGCCTTTGTCCATCAAAGAAGACCGGACCTGGACTTTTGGCAGGTCATGGAGCACCAGCCTCTCTCTGCTGCACACATGCTGGAAGAATTGATCAATACTCTTTGAGTTTCCCTCACTCCGGCACCTGCCTCTGGATGTCCCATTGCCATTCCTGCTTCCTATGCAGCTTGGTGTGGCAGCCTTCTACTCCAAGTCTCGCTCCCACCTACCGTTCTAAGGAAGCATTTCTCATTTCTCTGTTAAGCGGTAAAGCGTTGCTGTGGCCAAGGGTGATTTGGAATGCCTAAATTATTAATTCCTATTAAGCTTTCTCCATCCATTTCAAGGAGGTCGTTGGTGTGGCTGTGGGAAGGTTGTCTGGGCAAGATCAGCTCCTGCGATTACGTCATGGTGGATCCTCTATCTATGAATATACCTTGGAGTTCCGCACGCTTGCCGCCACAGCGGTTAGGATTGAGGCCGCACTACTGAGAGCTTTCCGCCTGGGGATAAATCACTATATTCACACCCAGATACAATGACATCAAAATACAATGACATCGTGGGACTGGAAAGTTTCATGCATTATGCCTCCCACATTTCGCAATGCCTCATTTCTTGTTTCGAGGATAAGGCCAAAAAATAGCTAACCCACTCCTGGGCCTCCGGTACCAGAACCCATGCAAATGAATTTTTACTCGATTATCCCACACGGAGCGTCCTTGCCACGTAGCAATTGGCCTATGTCTGAACAGTGCTTTTCCAGATCATGCCATCAGGAATTGCTCCGTAAGACCTCTATGCCCAGCGGTGAGTACAATTCAGGATTCAACTCAAGCCAGATATTTCTTCAATGTCCCTTCTCCCGCCTCCCCGTCTCCATCATTGTGCATATTTCTTCCAAAAACTGACCTATGCAGAATAAAACTACGACATCGGCAACTGTGAACTCTGGCCATCAAGTAAGTTCTGGAGGAGTAGCATCACTGGTTGGAGGAAGCCTTTTCACCATTCACCGTCATAAGCGACCAGAAGAATTTACAATATCTCAGATGCCAAATGCCTTAACTCCCGTCAAGCACACTGTTTCCTATTCTTCACACGGTTCCATTTCATCATCACATACCATCCCGAAAACCAAAACCCCAAGGCCAGTGCTCTCTCCTGGTTACATGCACCAGATCAGCCCTCCGATCCAGAACCTATTCTCTCTCCAGCCCTCATTGTCAGCCCTATTCAATGGGAACCTACCGAAAACATACGTGATGCCACCCAAAACTAGCCAGTTCTGCAAGGAGGCCCAGAAGGGAAAGAATAATGGCTGGGAGGATGGCACCTATGTCTTCCCTTCAGGGTCCTCAGTTCATCTTGTATGTATGGAAGGCCTTCTTTTGGCTTCTAGTGGTCCCCATCAGCTTATCCTCCAGCTACCGTCCCCAGACAAATGACCAGACTGAATGCAAAATCCAAAAGGTCGGAAGCTACCTTCGGTCATTCTGCTCAGATGATCAGCACAGCTGGAGCCGCTTCCTCCCCTGGGCCGAGTATGCCCAGAATTCCCTCAGACAGACCACCACCAGCCTTACACCCTTTCAATGCACCTACTCTGTTACCAACCTCTGCTCTTCCCATGGAAGGAGGAGCCATCTGAGGTTACACCGGTGGATGATTGATTCCGAAAGAGCGAGATGGTATGGGACTCTGCACACAACAACCTTATGCATGCAGTGTGGAGACGTTCTTCGCAGACGCCCGTCGGGCAGACCCTCCTCAGTTCCAACAAGGCAATTGGGTAAGGCTATCGACCTAGCATCTCTGCCTCTGCCTGGCCTGCAAAAAGTAGAGTCCCCGCTACATAGTTCCCTTTCCAATCCAGAGGCAGATCAACAACGTCATGTATCAGCTCCAACTCCCAACAAGGTTCAGAATTCACTCTCCCTTCCTGCATTCAGTATCACCTTAGTCAATAAAGACTTGGTTTGACCATTACTTCTGTGTCTTGTAGCCTGTGTCCGTGACACATTTTGCCACCTACACAGTTATTCTCTGTCATGTGTTCTTTGACCATACATTGCACTCTGTACCTGGATGATACACAATGGTAATCATTGATACAAATGTATGATCTATTTTATAATTTAAAGTCATAATGTTTCATAAACATATATACTCTTAATTGGGAATTGATTAGAGACACTTTTCATATATATAAAGTGGAATAAAGATTTAATAATATTTAATAATAAAAGCTTTTGCTAACTAGATGTTGTTATTATATTGGTGTGGATGTTTGATATTATGTGAGACAGTGGTATTTTGTTTAAAAAGAATTCAATAGTGATTCACACTCAAAATCCAGGAAAATGTTAGGCTTGGAGGATAATATTATAACTTTTTTTCTGAATTTTGAGTATGAAACACTATTTGATTATTTTTACAAACTAAAAAGGTTTATGCACCAAACATAGAGACAAGAGAATGTGATGTAAATGTTCTTGTTGAATTTGCTGTATTAAAAAAATTATACAAAGATATTCTTCTAAGATCATATGCATAATAGCCTAAAAAAAATATATATTTCTAAACTTGATTCTGGCATTTGATTCATGACATTATTATTATTAGTAGTAAATGTATACTTCTTATAAATAAATTAAAAAAGATATACTTTTGTTCCACAAGGATGCATAATTTTTTTTTTTTTAATAAATAAATAAATAAATTTTCGAGAATACATTTTTAATGGTATAAAAGATATTTCAAATAAATGCTGTTCTTCTGAACTTTCTTTTCATCAAGGAATCCTGTCGCTATATAGGCACACAGGACAAGTGCCTCTTACAATACATCATGTTTTTCTTTGCATTGTTAACGTCATGCGTGTAATATTTTGAAGTGACAAACACTTTCTAGGGCTATAATTTCCATTTTTTTCCCTACTACACTAATAATTGTTATATATATATTATTATTATATATACATATATTTATATGATTCATTTATTTATTTATTACCCCCCAACGGTGCCCTTCATAATCGCATACTATTTTGCATTAATATTTAAACACGCTCTTGAAATCAGAAGGGTTCACAAATTGACTTTTCATTATAGGCTACACCTGAGAACCTATCACGTAGAATTTTTTGTCTCACATGATCCCAACAAATTTCTCTCCGGTCCAAATAAACAATAAAAACACTTGCGTGATCTTCCCAATAAAAAGAGAATGTTTGATCTGTTTTTGAAATATCTATGTCCTTGTACACACGAATGCTCACATGAATCCATTATTCCCCGTGTTCTGTAGCTCATGACAACAGATGTTTGATATTACTTAATGTGGAACACTGCCCTCGCTTGGTATAATAGTGAAGTGCACGTTTGAAGGGAGAGTTTGAAATGGGTTGCCATGGGTTCTCTTTAGTGATATTTACTGTGTAATGTACATTTGCTTGATATTAGGCTTGGGCTTATTTCAAATATATCCAATATTTATCCATTACTAAATTATATGGTTGTTTGTTTTTACATTTCATATATATATATATATATATATATCAGTTCTCAACTACGGGGCTTTTTTTGTGATTTATAATTTGTATTTCTTTTCTTTTTTTATTTTGTTGAATTGTGGTTCAGGAAATTAAGAAAAATATATATTAAGGTGTAATGGACATTTATACAAATTTTTTTCTAGTAATGTCAAGTTCTAAAATTTATATTTGTAAGTAATTGAAAAATAAAATCTCCCACAAACTCAATAAATATATAATATATAGTATTACAAAAATTAAACATGAAATAATTTTTATTTAATTTATTTTTATTATTTTACCTCTATGTAAATTAAAAAGTTGAAAACAAGTAGCTTTTTCATTACAGCAGCAGTAGCAGAAATATTGTAGCCTACATAGGAGGCCTTTGAATATTGTTTTGAACTGTTGCAGTGACAATGTCCATGGTCCATAATATAAATGTCATGACTTTGATTAGCCAGTAGAGGGCATACGTGTCTCTAAATGAAAGAGACGAGCACATCTATCTATCTATCTATCTATCTATCTATCTATCTATCTATCTATCTATCTATCTATCTATCTATCTATCTATCTACTTCCTGAACCTGCATGAGCAAAGCAGATGTGAGTAGTATTGCGGAGGCAGATTGACAGAGCTGCTTCTTTTCCTCTGGGGGCCGGGATTGGTGATAGCACTGAGGATCTGTTTGCAGGGAGGGGGGAACTGTTGTCATGACACATCTCTCCCTAGTGGAGGAGGGGTTAAACACTCAGGGATTTCCAATGAAGCAAGACTCCACACCAGCCCGACCATCTGCCTGCACCCCTGCTATCCCTCTCTCCCTCTCTCTCTCTCAGCCCTCCCTTCCTTTCTCATTTATCCTGCATTCTCCCTCCTCCTCGCATACATGTCCATTTCTGAAAGAGATCAGATTTGCTGGTTATTAGGCCAATGTAGACTGTTGCATTATAGAATTCATTCTAATTCAGACTAAGAATCTAATACTGTCATTTTTCAAAGGTGAGAAGAGCTGTGCACATAATAAAGGTGCTTGACGTCACACACATATACTTTAATTTTGTGTTGTTGTATTGTGGTTAGGAGGGATATATTCTTTCTAACTGCCAGCTCGCTGATGAACAAAACTGCCTGTTTAGACTGTTCTCCACTATCAGTACTCAGTATTTTAAACCATCAGCTATAACACAACTCAAATCAGGTGCTAAGAGGGAACTTTGACTAGCGTTCAAGTAAGGTCCTTTCTTTTCTTTTCTAGTTGTGTTGATAGAACATTCGTTCTTAATTATTATTGGAGTATGTTTTACAAGAAAATACCATTTCAGTCTTTCTATCTAAAATATGCATGTTTAATTTGATGTGATACTTGCTGTTTATTTGTGTTTATTTGTAAAAATCTGATTGAATTATTGTTCCTACGGCAATTTATTTATGTTACTACTTGTTTAATAATGTTTAGAGAACATTTAAAGTTACATTCCCATGATGTTTGCATAATGATTAAATGGAATATTCCTGTGATGTTTGCATAACAAGCAAACAACATTTTTTCATTTTTTTTTTTTTTCTTAGCTTTTATACGTTTTTAAAATGCAATAATGGACATTAAGCAAAATGGACATTTCATTCAGAAAGAACCTTTTCATAACTTAACTGGAACATTAGCATAAGATGTTTGCTGGGTTACAGCTGTTGTGTAGTCCAAGCCACAAAGCCATCTATGTGACTTCAGGACACATAATAAAGCCCTTTCGGCCTTGAGCTGCTGACTCCAGTCCTGCTGCTGCTCTGAGGTAATGTCATAAACATGCCAGACTAGCGTTTTCTCTACAGCCTGACAGAAAGAATCTATCAGCCATTATTAGGCAGAGCTTCTGAGCAGCCATGACAAGAAAACACAAACCTCTTTATTCTCTTTTTATGCTGTTTTAATAGAGTCAATCTCCTGGCCAAAAACTAATTACAGGTACAAAGAGACACTGCCAGATGAAAGTGCTCTGATTTGATGGATGACCAGAGGCAAAATAAATGTGATTTGTGTGGTAATGGATGGCGGAAGACTTTCTGCAGCATCAGTTCTGTTCGGGAGTGTCAGTTAGAGTTGTGGTCAAGACCACCTAAACCGAGACCAAGAACAAGAAATGTCTAACTAAAACCGTGAGTTATTTTTTACACAAATCCCCATTTAATTCTGATGACACTCAGCAATATGAAAATAAAGATATTGATTACATTTAAAGCAGGAAGTTTTACATCATCGCATTAATGAAGTTAAATAAATCAGACAATGCGGCAGCAATATAGTGATATCCCTGCAGTTGCACAACTACTAGTAATACAACAGTCATTAAACAAGCCTAGAATTTTTAACCATAAAGGATCCAGGCTATGAAGACAAAGACTCCAGGTTCAATCACAAACTAGAAGGGGCCCTGGAGAGTTACTGAGATCATCTTTTCGCTCAATGCCTTTGAGCAAGGCCCTTAACCTTAAAGTGCTCCAGGGGGACCTTCCTGCTACCAGTGCACACAAAATCTCTTTAGATAAAGAAGTATATTCTTATAACATGCTGTGGTATCCATTATGTTCGAACAATGGGATATTTTCCACATTATCTTTTTATTTTTACATTAAAATAAGAAAGAGATTAAAAGATATATATTGAATAGTTTTATATTAATATATGTAGTATATATTTTTTTCTAAAGTATACATTTATCCAGTTAAAATCATGTTTGTTTTATATGTATATTTATCAGTTTTGAACTTATACAAATTCAAACTGAGTGATTTATTATTTATTAATATAATATATTAACGAATAATATATATTATTAATATATATTATCTTTAAAGTCAGCCTTATAGTCACTGATGGTCAATTGTGTACACTTTTTCCTGACCTTTTTGTAGTATATACTTACATTTTTTCTAAATACATGAAACTGTGCTGGTGTTTTACATAAACAGAGTAATATTATTATAACTACGTCTGAATAAATTAACAATTTAATATATAAATTCAATATAATTGAGGCCAAAAAAAAAAAAAACACACACACACACAAGGAATTCCACTGAGGAACAGAAACATGGCAATGTTTATATTTGCTCGATTTACTGTAAATCTACGTCAGATGAAGTTGATCTGTTCGGAAATTAACATGGACAAATATTTAACTGTTGTAGTTTTTATTTTTTTCTGCTACATACCAACACTGTACCAAAGAGGGTTAAGGGCAATTGACAAAAGATTTAATGTTCTCAAGATTCAATTTATAAACATCTTGGTGGAATTTATAATATTCTAAAATAATAATAATAATTTCCATAACACAATGAAATTAAATGTTTTTCATGAAAACTTTTTTTTATCAATGCACAGAAAAGAGCTTTAATTGTCTCCTCCTAAAGGATTCAACTCTGCCTCTTTTTGTCTGAATGGATTAGTCCCCAGGTCAAAGTTTGGCGGGCCACCTTCCCCCTCCCCCCATCATGAAATATTCACCACATTCGGCTGTTGTCAAAGCAACAGGCCTGACACTGCAAATCACAAAACAAGGGGTTAAAGCAGAGGGGTTAAGTATGTAACATGCAGGTTTGAAATGTTTTAACCAATGAGAAACCAAAATGCTTGTGCTGGTGCGACCTATTTTTAGACTTCCTTTTCCTGCAACATTCTATACAAAACAATGCATATTCTGCTTCAGACTAGAGTAGCTGATGTCACTGATAAGCTACTATATGTCCCAGATTTAAAGTAGATGCTTCCTGTTTTACTACAGTGCCAAGAGATTGCATCAGCTACTAATGAACAGGTTTCTGATGAATCGGCCCACTTCAAGTTATAAATGAGTCAATTGAGCATGTTATTCTGTTGTCTCTATAAACTTCACAGTTGGAGGTGAACAGGAAAAGCATTCTGCACTTCTTGATGGAGCCTGTGAACTCTGACCTGCTGGAAGAACATTCACATGCATCCTCCCCCACTCTTCAAACTAACTCTCAGAGTCAAAGCTGTTCCGCTCCACATTGCTGTTCCATTTAAACAACAGGTTGCAGCATTCAGTTACTTTCACATGTTCAATAACTAGGATGCATAAAGATCTGTAGCGCAGGGGGGAATGCAAACCCTTTCTGGATCCGAACGCAAACGCCGAAAGACAAGAAATGAGAAGAAGGTTCTCTGTGAGGGCAAAGTGTGTCTGCAATGCAAATACACTCGGGATACAACAGAATAGCTTGCAGACATACTAAGTGCAAATAGTTTTAAACATTTAATGTCTTTTAAACATACTTTGGCCCAACTGTATCCCTCTTTTCATGCCCCCGTAAAAAAAAAAAACACTGATTATTCCATTGAAGCCACAGAGCTTTATTGTATTCCACATGTGATAATTTATACTCATCCTTTCCCCCTTGTGTGTGAGGTTTTGTGTGTGCCTGAGAGGAATCGACTGGTGAAAGAGTTCAGAACTGCCCTTCCCCCAAAACCAAAAAAAATCCATCGACTCTCGTTCACAGACTTCCATCTCAAAAACAAGCCCTAAAAAAAGGTGCCAGTCCCAGATACCACAAACGAGGCCTAATTTTACCATACTAATTGTCAAGCATACTCATAAAATGATTAGAAAGGATGAAGGATGTATAATAATAGAAAATATTATAGAAAGAGTGAGAGAAAAGTTATCAAAACTGGCATTGTTAGGCTGGCAGCTGTGCCGTTCGATAATTGCGCGAATGCGTTGATTAATGATCAAAGCTGTGGGCTAGAAGCAGTGTGGCTGGTGGTTAATGACAGGGTGAGTCTGGGATTAAATATGAGATGGGTAAGTGGAGATGAGGGAGTCAGGTTGCATGTCTTTTCAGACCTACTGCTCATACTGGAGCATTGTGAGTGGGCGAGGGGGAGGCACTGGGGCCCAGCGGCAGCCACAAGCGACAGCTGTCACAGCCTCTGGTGAGAGCCACTAATGACCGCTCTTCACATAGGTGTCCTGCAACAGCTCCAGCCAAACAGCTACCGCATTATCCACTTCTGCACAGCAGGCCTGAAAGTTATGTAATGAAGGGCTCAAAGTAGACAATGGTGATTAAGTGTGGTGAATAAATAAAAAAAGCAGTTGCCTTAAATGAAAATAATAATAAATCAGTTAATTTAACTAATAAAGAATTAATAAATGATAAAATATTACATTGACATAACATTGAAAATTACCATTTAAATGCAACTATTTGAGATAAATTATATGTGGGTCAGTGACAAAGAATTTCAGAGATGATAAACTTATTTTAAACCACAAGTGATTAGAAATGTAAGACTTCATCTTGATGCACGGTCTAAATGGGTGACGTGCCAACACAAACGACAATAATAATAATAATAATTAAAGATTCTTGGTTGAGCCACTTTGATTTGGCAGTTCATACTCCAAAACAATACCGGGGTCAGAAACCGGCTAATGATAATGATAATAAATAAATAATGATTCAACTTTATTTTTTTTCCCGAGGATTTTTTTCCAGTTACCAAGAAATGTGACTTAAATTAGTCCACTTCATAATTCAATTTTTGTATTCATTATTTAGATATTAAGCTAGTTAGTATAATTAAATACCCTATATTTTTATTACCTAAGACAAATAACCAGACCCAGAGAAAATAAATAAAAAATGAGTATCACGTCCTTGACCCAATAACCTATGTTTCTCCAAATAATTTAATTATAATCCTAAACTGTCGGTCATCATGCGTTATCACTTTGCATGCGAGCAGACAGAGAGTGTGCTCTGAACACCAGAGTTCTGCATCACCCAACTTTATGCTGAACAAACAATAGTCAATGAAAGAGGGAGGAACCATCGCCGCTCCAGGTGTCGCACCAAACGCACGGGGCACTTCGCTGTCGATCCGTCTCGATCTGGATCAACGTCGCTCGATGTCATCACATTGTTTTCTCGATCTACAAACCTAGACGACCAGATCGCTTTGATTTGCGATTTCAGTCATTTGGAAACTGCGGATGTCACTCAGTTTGTCATCATCTTGAAGAGTCACCTTGCGTTTGTGCCGTTGCCCCACAACTTCATTACGTCATTTTTATATACCGAGGTAAGTTTCGAATCGAATTCTTAGAAAGAATCGACCGTAAACACAAGGATCGCATAAGCTGTTGTGTTAATAATAGTTCGCTACTTTGAAGGGAGATTTGACGGGAAGATTTCGCTTGGGTTTTCTGGCGTGATGTGAATAGGCATTGTTTCAGCGCTGGTCTAATTGAGATTAGATTAAGATTAGAGATCAGTCTATTGGCAACTCACTTTAAAAAAAATAGTATCACACTGAATAATTGTTTTCTTTAGTATAGATACACAAAGCCTATGGTGTCGCACACATATATAACCTCTGCCATAACCCATTCGGTTTGTCCATGCGCTATTTTTAGGAAGTTTCTCTTCTGAAGAGCTTTAACCACATCGAACCATCTGTAGGTTATATGGAAATCCGAAGGAGTTTGATGATTCCAATTCCTCCTGACTTGATCATAATTCCATTGACGAGCTTTTTTGGTATATGCTACCTTTGAGGAAGAAGTGTTTCGAAAAATAAATTCTTATCATATTTACTACTGCACTCAGTAGTGGTAGCCTACGATCGAGGAAATCATTTCAGATTTCTGCACATGTAGCTTATAACAAATCAGAAATAAGTCAACAGCACATTTCCGGCAAAGGGAGAGTTTACCCAGACTTTTAATGAGTTTTCATAGACTTTTTAATAGGGGGCAATCCAGACCGTGTAAACTATGTTAGGTTAGGATATAAAATATGAAACAAACAAAATTAAAGGTAACAACTAAATTGTTTCATTTATTTGCCTATATAAAATATAATGATCGCAACTGTAAGTAGCCTATTTGTTGTTTTAGTAAAATGAGGCAGATTAAAGTGCTTTTGATTCACTAAAAAGAACCGACTCATAAGAGTCATTCGTTTGAATCGTATCACCGGTTACTCGGTATGCTTTTGATTCACTAAAGAATCGGCTCATAAGAGAATTGTTCGTTCGGGACTCGGAACATGCTGGCTGCTGTTTGTTTCGCGCTGTACATTCAGTTGTACAGTTGGTATAAACAACACTTAACACAGTCAGAACTGTCAAAAATCGACTGGCGTGAAAATAATTTGTTTCGTTATATGTTTAACAGAATCTATTCTTAAGCCCCGGTTCTCGTTTCCCAACTATAACGTTAACAGCTTTTGAGCTGGCATGCGGAGGTGTCGTGCATATTTTCACTTTACTTTAAGGCTTCAAATGTAGCCTTTTTACTTTAATTTTTTCTTGACAATGCATGTATAACGACCAGCATATTTGATCCACTCTTTTGTTAATTTACCAACAGCCACGTCATGTATTTTACATCTCGCACAGATGCATTTTTTTCTTCTAATTGTTATTATTTTAACTATAAACCCAAGACTCATCCAGGGTCAGGGAAACATCATATTTAAATAGGCCTAATAAACTTGTTGATGCAGAGCAACACATGATCCATCACTGAACACCAATTATTTTAGATGGAAAAACATGCCATGCAAATAGCATACAATTAGGTTATCAGTAATCTTCCATTATCCTATTGATTTTTTTCAACATGATTATTTTAAACATTAGCCAACCTATCTATTATTAGACTTTTTTGGATTGTCTTAAACCCTTACTTTGAGAGCTATTACAGTCCAGGGCGGGGTTTGGTGCTTTACTTTTTTTGTTTTGTTCAGTTTTTTTTTTCCTCCCCTCTCCCTGAAAGCTTGTCGGATGCCTGTCAGTTCACATTTAGCTTACCATTATCAAGGCTCAAAGCCTTTAGAGGACGATGAACTGCGATTTACAGGGAATTTTTGGATAACGGTCCTGTTGAATTGGGATCTTAACTATGCAGAGATAAGGAATATGCGAATGAAGCATTTGAAAACCAGCAGAGGATGTTCGTGTTTCCTAAAGAATGTGCATGACTGATCTTCCACATGAGGACACTTAATAAATAATAACATATGGTAAGACATTTTACATTTATAAAACGTAACCAAACTGATTGGTATGTATACTAATTATATCATGTTTGCATTATACAGTATTTCATTCTGTATATTTTGATTAGTTTCAACACAGTTTCAACACACATCTATAGTTGAGAAACTAGTTATAATCTCAAGGGTTTTATTAGAGGGTTTATAATTGTTACTAGCTCCTTAAGTTTACATATAAGGAAGGTTACTTATTTATTGTGTTCATTAGTTTGGATAAAAACTGTTAAACTGGTTTCGGTGATGTTTGATAATGATAATTAGGAGGGTGATATGTGTGTGCATTATCATGATCACGACTGTCATGGTGCCAAAGAACATCTGCTCATGTGAAGCTGAAAGTTCATGTGACAGTCAAAGTCGAGGGAGGTTTTGTGGTAAATGACACAACGGACATATGTAGGGCTCTCTTGTATTATTAGGTGAATTTGCTGGCATAAGGGCTGTTGGGGGGCTGCTGCTGGGATGGCGTCAGCACACTAATACCCCTTTGCTTTGTGATGAGGGGTCTGTATCGGACTAAAACGACTTTGAGTGGGATCAATAGTTTGAGCTTTCCTTTGTCTGTAGGAGTGTGTGACTATTAGCTTCACTGTTTTACATATATTGTGATAGTAGGTTTCTTAAAATTATATTTCATTTCTTAATGAATCCATTTAATCCCAGTGTAATTTCAGTGTGCACGTGTAGTTTTACTCTAACTGAATCACTTTTCTAAAAACAACAAAAAAAACATTAGTTGATATGTGAAAATAATTACCTCCTCAAAGTAACAACTGGATACTTTACTTTGTTTACTATCTTCTTAGTTTTCAAGAGACAGCCATAGATAAAAAAAATAAAAAAAAATAAAAAAAAATATTAACACTGACTGAACACTACAGTTATTCTAATGTTCTGCGATAGACAAAAACCTTACCTTGCAGCAGTGGTGGGAAATATTTGCATGGGGCCTTTGCTAAAGTCACTTCCCTTTTATGTGCAGCTGGTAACTGTGCTCAGCCTCAATGAAGCAGGTTGTTTACACGGCTTCGGTTCATGCACTACACACCTTTTGACAGTGCAAATCAAACAAACTCCAGCATGTTCATTTGGGAATGAGTGAGTGGGTGTTGTACCGCTTGTTTGAGTTGTGAAGAGACCCAAGCAACCTATGAACTGTGACTGTTCTGAGATGTAAGGAAAAGTGATAAGATGTTCTGTGCTTCTTTTGTTTTTCATCTGAAAAGGGCAAGGGGGCTGGGGCTCAAACACTCAAATGTCGAAAGATGTGGGATTTTCGGATTTCAAGAATTGCTGCAATCCTTTTCTGTGAATGGGAAAATGTAAATGTTTACGGCACTCCTTAAAATAAAGGTTCTTTATTAGCATTTATGGTTCCATGAAGAACCTTAAGCATCCATGGAACCTAATCGTTGGACAAAAGGTTCTTTATATTGGAAAAATGATTCGATTATTAAAATATTCTTCACCTTAACACTTTTATGGCATGAACTTGTGTTGACCTCGCAGTGTTGACCCTGTACGTCCCCTCGACATTCATCTATGACTTAACAAGCGTTTTCAGTCCTCTCGCAGCCCCTAATAGCTCAAGATCTGCTGGCTGGAGGAAGGGACCATTAACATTATCAGTGGCTTTGAGTACAGGCAGTGGGGAGGCTAAAACAAAAGGCACAAGGGGGGCATTGTGAAGGATCAGCAGTAGATTACTGGAATTCTTTTTCCATGGCCTGAATAAGCTTCTAGTTCCCCCATCTGGACACATGAGAAAAGCTTACATTTGCAACTTTAATATTTTAATGCTATTGTTACACTGAAGCAATTTGAGGCTGCTTAGCCATTAGTGTCATTTGGATTCAAAAGACATAATAACGCAAGACACTTTTGGTGTAGTGCGAGCAGTAATGTTTTATGATGTGTTATGTTGATTATTAAAACATTCATGGTAGGGGAAATAGATTTTATGAGTTGACTTTATTGCTACAGTATGCATCGTTTGTATTATAGCATGTCACAAAGCTGTTAAATGTTTCATTGCTGCATCATTACCTCTCATTGCTCATTAAATCAAACATACACGTACAGGAATAGATAGATGAGAGAGAGGGCTGGAGGATTTGGTCATGCACGTCATCAACCGCAAAGCAGTTTTACCTGTTGTGGATTAATTTGAATAACTGTCTGTTTAATAAACAGCTGACTGTTGTACATTCAGTCTAAGAGAATCATAATTAGGAAAATGGCTTCAAGGACACACACACACACACACACAGAGAGAGAGAGAGTTCAGATTGAGAGACAAAGTCAATTGCTCTTTATCCTGAGGGAAATATCCATGCATTTTCTGAATTCTCACCACTGTGGTCTTACTCTACCTTTGGTTTAATTTAGGGGAATAAATTGCTTTTTCCAAACAATGAAAGTGAAAGGAAACTGAGGCTGTCAAGACCCCAATTTCCAAAAGGAATAAAAACTACTAAACAAGCATTGTAAAAGTAGACACATCACTCGTGCACTATTCCAAGTCATCTAAAACTATATATTTGCTTTGGGTAATGAAATGACTGAATTGTGGTCACCATTGGTCTCTATTCACTTTCATTGTATGAAAAAGAGGAGCTTGGATATTCTGCTATAACTTATTTAAAGTGATAGTCCACCCCCCCAAAAAATAAACACATTCTGTCATTTACTCCCCCTCATGTCATTCAAAACCTGTATGACTGGCTTACTTCTGTGGAGCACAAAATGAT
Source organism: Carassius gibelio (assembly GCF_023724105.1). Taxonomy (NCBI): domain Eukaryota; kingdom Metazoa; phylum Chordata; class Actinopteri; order Cypriniformes; family Cyprinidae; genus Carassius; species Carassius gibelio. The sequence continues at coordinate 20,672,642 of NC_068389.1, read as the reverse complement.
GTCAGTTGAAGAATGTTGGTATGATTTTAGGTCCCACTGAGTATGAACTAAATCAAAATAGGTAGCTGAAACTGTTTGGTTATCAGTCCTCTTCTCTAATTATCCTCTTCTGTTTTCCACAGTAAAAAAAAAAAAAGAAAAAAAAAATCATACAAGTGTTGTATCTGCTAACATATTAGCATTAGACATGACATTTACACCAGTTGTCATAGAACCTGTCAAGTTCCTAGCAAGTTGTGCTAAGGCGTCTAAATGTGGGATGATTATGGAGAATTTGACTACATCTTAACTGACAACACAGCTGAGATGACGGAGTTTGCAAATAAAAGAACTTAATGAGTTGCCAAATACTTGTTAATGCGCACACTTTAAACAGATGAACGTACTTATGCTTTCATTGAGTGGTGTGTTATGTCTTCATTGCTCCCCCTGGCCATCTGATGGGAAGCTGGGCTCCAACACGCGTGGTCAACATGTGGGTGGTAATCCCTCTATTAGGGTAATCTGCTCAAACCACCAATCAATAAAGAGCATGCCCATCCTCCATCAGAGCCCTGTAACACGCAAAATTAGGGCTGAAGAAAAATGATTTAATCACTTGGATTAAGTGCAGCTGAGGGGGAGGAGAGACTCTGCGTGAAGAATTTAATTTACAGAGTTAAGACGTCCAGGTTAAGACTGAACAGATGTCTTCCTAAATTGGTTGATCGTTATTTGTTTATATACCTATTTGTGCTTTTTGTTTGTTTTTGACTAGGTAGTAAATGGTCCGTGTTTTATAGTTAAAACATTGTTAGTTACGTACAGTTCCGAAAAATCTTTGAACATTTAAGACATAATTAAAGATATATAAAAGGGGTCATGACATGGGGTCAAAACATAATCATTTAAAAGTAATAGAATATTTTTCTGTTTTGTGTTGACCCCCCTCATCAGAATGCTCTGTTTGAAAAGACTCGCTAAGATTGGCTAAAAGTTGTGTATGTTTGACAGCCTACATCCTTCATAGATTAAAGCTGCTGTGATTAAGGTTAAAAACGCATGAATACTCAGTATATATCAAAGGATCTGCAATAGTGAGCTATAGTGCAAGCTATAGTGCAAGCTATAGTGACCATGTAATAACAGTTACTCATACTTGGGTAGCACTTTATTTTACAGTCCTGTTCCTCATGTAAATACTATGTACTTATTATAGTAATTACAATAACTATGTAACAACTGGGTACTAACCCTGAACCTACCCCTAAACCTAAACCAAACCCCATGTAGTTACCTTGTATTACCAGAACTTTCTTAGATAAATACACTGTAAGTACACTATAAGTACATGTTAGTACACGTACTGTAAAATAAAGTGCAACCCATACTTGTGTGGTGTCAAATTACTGTCACATCTAATATAGTCGCCACAGCATCATCTTTTAGTTTCAATCTTTCTGAAAATATTGCAATGAATTGTGCCTTGTTTGTAAGCAGATCCATGGTAAAATAAAGTGAACAAAAAGGAAGTTAGTGTTAGTGGTCAGTTAGTGGTCAGTAAGATAACTCTTTCCTTAAGAAGGATGACAATGAACAGCTTCCTGACTTCGGAGCCATCTTTATTATTTTGGTTTCTGCAAAGACTGCACATCACGCATTCATTACACGCGTGAATCGGTGGGCGGGACTTTAACAGGCTGTGATGTAGAAGCAGGTGTTGCTTTTCCTCTGCGGGGGTGGGGTTTAGCCACACTATTACATCATAAAGTGGCACATTTCACAACCTGTCATTTTCAATATAATGCATTTTTAGACTAATGAGAGAAGTTTGAGTTCTGAAATTTACTGGAAGGTTTTATAGTACAATGATCTCTTATATGTCAAAAGATAAAGGGAAGTGATTTCGCAGTTTATGACCCCTTTAATGTCATTGCAGTAAATATTAAACTTTTTAAATAATTTTTTAAAAAACTTTTAAAATAAACTTTTATAAAAAATGTTAAAATAAAACACCTTTAAAAGCACTTTTCAAGCTAAATATTCATAAAATTGTTATTTGGAAAAATGTTTAGGTTACCTTAATAAAAAGAAAAGAAAAATAAATAATCGTTTATAGCTATTAATGATTAATAGTTATTAAATCAACTTAAATCAACATTTTATTTGATCTATTTATTAAACAAATATTTATTTATGTATAATAATAATAATAAAAAAATCCACTTCATATTATAGTTATTCTATTTTGTAATTGTTCTTTCATTTATGGCATTATGGCCTCAACTGGCATAGCAAGGTAAACTAACTGAACTTGTTTTTCTGAAATGCTTATGTGAGAATACATGTCCTAATATGCCAGTGCGTTGTTTTATAAGTACACAAACAAATACTATCTGTCTTGAATAAACCAGGAATTATTTAAATGATTGCAGATCCCTTATTTTTTTAATTTAGTAATGCTGAATCATCAGCATCATCCAGCATAGTGGAAAAACAAGCTGGTGATGCCATTACTGTAAATTGCTTGCAGTAATACGAACAAATGTGTTTTGAGCATAAAAACTGTTTTGGGATTATTGTGTCCAGAATTTGGAGAGTATCAGTTGTGTTAGGCGTGCATAATGCCCTGTGTCTAGTGGAGGACTTGGCACATGGGTGAGCTGGCAGCAGCGGGCAGAGACAGAGAGAGCTAAGCAGGGCACAGCTTTGGCACTAGAGAGCACAACAAGTGATGGCAGTGTGTATCTTCCTGTCCAACGTTCCAACAGGAACAGGTTGGTACTGTATACTGCACACATCCCAGTTTTTGACCATGACCTCACTGCCATCATGTCCAGCATATAGTTAGAAGAGTTTTTCTGAACCATTGCCAGAACCATTGTCCTTTTAAAGGGATGGATTACTCAAAAATCTTATTCATGCCCCCTAATGTTGTTCCAAACTTCTTTTTACTGTGGAACACCAACGTGGATTGTTTTATGATGTTTATTTTTTATTTATTTTTTTATGAAAGAAAATGGTAGCTGTCGTTATAAAGATCCAAATGCTGAAAAAGGAACATAGAAGCTTATAATATGAAAACCCTTCTCTGAATGATTTTTGCTTTCTTTTTAAGGCTGATGGCTTTGATCCTCATTCACAGATTTTCTTCTAAATTCGTTTTTTTTTTTGAAAGAAAGAAAGTCATATGATATTAGACAACATGATATTGAGTAAATAATAACACACTACCGTTCAAAAGTTTGGGGTCAGTAAGATTACTATTACTATTTTTATTATATATATATATATTTATTTATTTTTTTAATAATTAAATATTTTTTTTCAGCAAGGCTACATTAAATTGACGAAATAACCTATGGTAAGGACATTTAAAATATTAATAAAGATTTTTCTTTTAATAAATGCTTAACTTTTGAACTCTCTATTCATAAAATAGTCCACAAAATATTTAGTAGTAATAATAATAATAATAATATTAATAATAATAATAATAAATGTTTCTTGAGCAAATCAGTAAGTGCGAAGGATTTCTGAATGAAGTAATGACTGTTGAAAATTCTGAATTGCCATCAAAGGAATAAAAAAATGTAAATATATATTACATTGGAGAATATTTTTTATTTTATTTTAATAATATATATATATATATATATATATATATATATATATATATAATTCTTTTTTTTACTTCTTACCAACCCCAAACTTTTGATCTTCCTGACCCTTAAACATTTGAATGTGCAATTAGTGTAATTCTTTTTTGTGAGAACTGCCCCGTTTTATGTGTGCCTTAACCTCATACCACAACCGTATTAAACTAAGACCAGACCTTTTCAGACTAGCAGTGCTGAAAGACTGATCATATGATACCACGAAAGGCCAAATTAGACTAGACCATACCAAACCAAACCTGGTTAAACCAGATCATGTTATACAATTAGAACATAAAACTTCTCCAAACCACAGCAAATCAAGCCATATCATATAATGCCACACTAGACCAAACCGACTATACTACACTAAGAACCAGACCAAAGCCTTTTATCTTACTTTATTCAGTAGCGTATAATCACACAATGTCTAACAAATGTTCTATTGGAGATTATAGAAACAAGTCATTGTTGCCATTGGCTGGAAACCACACAAACCGTTGTGGCAACTCCACCCTTAGACAGAACCGAAACATCTCGTTTTCTTTTGAGCTTGTAATGCAAACCAATGCAAACCCAATCTGACTGATAAAGTCATAAGGAATTAATAACAGTTTCACAAGAGTAGTTTATATTGTGCTTCTGGCTTGGATTCATTTTGTAAACTTTCTAGGTCAGATTCTTTTATCTAAACTTGGCTTGCTTGTTTTGTTTTAGTTGTTTACTCTCTTGTTACTATTAGTGACATGGCCATAACCATCATAACTAACCTCAATGTTTAGATTAGTCATCAACATTTTTTTTTATTTTAAATAGTTGACGATAGTTCAGCCAAAAATGACAATTCTGCCATAATTTCCTCACTCTTGTGCTGATCTAAACTTTTGAATGCTTTTGATGAACACACAAGAAGATAATTTGAAAAAAGGTAGCTGTTATTTTTTGTATCTATAAAACAACATCGGACCCCATCAACTTTCACTGTTAGCGCAAAAACATCTTTTGTTTTAAGCAGAAGAAATAAAGTTGTAGTTACAATCTTTTGTTGCAAGCTGTGCAGTTCTTCACTTGATTTATGGAAAAGCTTAAAGTTCAGCAAAGACAAACATTCAGCTGGTCTGGGATTTGCATGTCACTTTTATTTATTTTTGAGGGCACTTAAACTGATTATTTTTTTAAGACTACAAGCAAATGTCATACCATATCATAAGCTATACAGTACTGTAACATAGTTCTATATATGAAATTAAACTGCACTATCATCATACACTATATCTAATAGCTGCTGCTATTTAAAGCACAGCTATTACTAAGTCAGTAGAACCTTATCAGAGGTTTGTTTGAGTAACTGAGGTATTTGTATACGAGTATCATATTCTTTGCTCACTGATCTGATTTCAAGGATTCCATGTTCCATCAAAGCAGTGGTGCATTTGCTCTTCTCTTTACGCAGTTCACCCCTCTGTATTTTAGAAACTTGCTAATAGTGTCTCGTCTCTCTGGAGATGTCCCTGTTGTGCTTTTTCCTGTGGACTGATTGCATGTGGATTTCAACTAATTGGATCCTGTGGATGTCAAGACCTTGCTGCTGTAAATTATTCAGAGTCTGGTTTGACTGTAAAACGACATGTAGAAAAGCACAGCACGTTATATCTTCTTGTGTACTTTGTATCTAATGCAGCTAAATATTTGATGTCGCTTTGATTGATCATTGGTTTAAAATACATGTATATTTTATTTTGAAAGGATTGTGATCATATGAATAGGAATGGAAAGTATGTCTTGGTCATATGGGTGGCCAGTGAGTTGTATGAATGATATTACATTGTTTCTTGCACAACACTTTCAAGGTGGAATGTCCAGTGAGTGGTGCTTAAAGTGCTTTCAGTTTTAATTTGAATGTGACCCATTGGTTGTTCTACATATTACAGCAATTCGAAAATAATAATTCCAGCGAGTCGTGCTAAAGGTTTATGCTCTATCGCGTTTAAAAATAACACCATCTACACTAAATTCTATCTTAAACCTAACCGATAGTGTTAACGAAAGCAAACATGAGACAAAAGCCGAGGCAACCACGCCATTTTATCTTAAATCTACAAGTCTGTACGTTTTTTTTAAGCCTCATGTTTCACAGGACACCCAAGTGTTCTACAACAAGTGTTGTTCTAAAACAGCAAGTGCAGTGTTGTACCAGATGAGATACCGAGCAAGTTTACTCTGTCAGAAAAGCCATATATTGGGAGCTGGTGATACAAACACTTAAATGTGTTAGTTTATAATGCACTAAAAGTATTTTGAAGTCATTAACATAGTGCTGTGCAAAGAAAGGCACAAAATAAGTGTTCATTAAAGGGATACTCCAACCCAAAAATGAAAAATTTGTCCTTAATCACTTACCCTCATGTCGTTCCAAACCCGTAAAAGGTTAGTTCGTCTTCAGAACACAATTTAAGATATTTTGGATGAAAACCGGGAAGCTTATGACTGTTCCATAGACTGCCTAGTAAGTTACACTGTATAGGTCCAGAAAAGTATGAAAGCATTGTCAGAATAGTCCCTCTGCCATCAGTGGTTCAACAGTAACGTTATGAAGTGACGACAATACTTGTTGTATGTGAATGAAACAAAAATAACGACTTAACAATGTGTCTCTTCTGTATCACTCCACATCAGCGTAGCACCATTTTGGAGAATGAGCAGTACGCAGGTAGTCTTGGCAGTCTATGGGTCAGTCACAACGGTTTTCATCTAAAATATCTTCAATTGTGTTCCGAAGATGAACAGAGCTTTTACAGGTTTGGAACTACATGGGGGTAAGTGATTGATGACAACATTAGCATTTTGGGGTGGAGTATGCCTGTAATCACAATTTGTGAACAAGAATGAAAAGTCATTGGTGTTTTAGGACCACTAGTGTTCATTTCAACATGAAACTGAAGTAAATATAGGTACGTTTTTGGAGTTTTTCTGTAGACAGAGGCTTGATTTTCCAGTGAGCCTAGGTTGGAAAAATGACTAAATTTCAGCTTCCCCAACAGCTTTTCCTCTGTAAAAAAAAATAAAAGAGCTCAGAGCCTATTAATAGCTCAAGCTCAAGGGATTTCAGTTATTGAGAAAATAAAACTAGCATTCAGTGCCAAACCTCTCTTATACAATACAGTGCAACACTACTGTTCAAATTACTCAAGTTGTTGAAGTAAATGTATGCAAGTACATGCTTGCATTTCCAGTTACACACGTAAACTTCTTCAGTAAACACCTGTCTTTGAGAGCAGAGAAATTGCAAAGTGTTGTATCTGAAATCAGTATGTTGTGCTTTATAAAGTGGGATCAAAACATGGTGTCTGGGCATCCATTTTTGTTTGTAGGGAGATACAAAAACAAATTCAGTATAACAAATTATTTCGGTTTTTGAACATTTATGAAGCTTACAATTTGCAGCATTTATTTTGTACAGCATTCAACATAATTTAACATGATTCTAAAGAACTGATAGAAGTATTATACTCCTAATTCCTTGACAAAACTTCTAAGTCTTAACCCTCGTCACATGATACGGTGTAAATACATAATTCACCTCAGCAGTCAGTGCTGCTGTTCCCCTAAGGGCAAAACTCTTTTACATCTGTTTTTTTTTACTTTTTTTTATCCTGTCAAGTGATAGTAGCACTTCTCTCACATTTCACCAAGTCTGTTTAAAGAGATTCAGGAAGATCAGCTGAATGAAGACTGTGGTCTGAAGAAAGACGCTGACAGCTTTAGTTCACTTCCTTTGGGGTGACTGGGATTAAAGGGTGTAATCCACCTCATTTTGGCACCAGACGTCCAGCTGGACTGACCTTAAATCCCAGAGAGCCCGCCATGACATATCACTCCGTGAGGGGAGCGCTCAACACCATTTTGATCAGACCAGAGCCAAAAGTTACCACTTTAGTTGTTGTTTAATTAAAGACTTTTATGCTTATTTACGAGTGATCAATAACATTGTGTATTGTCTCTGATTTCTCACATATTGTGTAGTATGTTAGTCAGCAAGAGTGAAGCTTTCCTCTGGAGGGTGTGAGTTGGGCGTCTTCTCTGCCGAATGCCGATCCATCAAAATTCCAGCTATTGTTGTGCTCCAGTGGTTGCTCTATAAACAGGAAGTGAGACCTCTCATCAGAGAAAAGGCTTCCTGCTGTAATGACACCGCACATACATACATGTGTTCCTATTCCCTCTGGTTACATGTATACTAACACACACTCACATAACCACACAAGCCTCCTCCTCTCACACACATATATGCACACATACCAGATGGGAGATGGGTGTGATGGGGGAGTTTCATTAAAAAGAGACAGATCTTCTCTTACAGAACAGGAACATGCAAAAGAAGAACAGAGAAGAGGGAGGGAAAGAGAGCGATTCCGATGGCTGTCTTGGTCTTAGATTACCTGTCCTCCTATAAACTAACCAGAGTGAGAGAAACCAACCGTTTTAAGAAACTTGAGCTTGTTCAGAGACTGTGACAATGACCTTAAAGCATAGATTCATTTTCTTTAATGTATTAATGCCCTGATGCATAACATTAATACTGTAATAAATAAAAAACACACATATATACACACACACACACACACACACACACACACACACACACACACACACACATATATATATATATATACATATTTGATTTGATTTGATTTGATTATTTTTAATATTCATAAAGGATTCGCAAAAGAGAACAAAAACTTTCTTTTCTTCCAAACTATTAAAAATATGATGTAAAAATAATTATACACAAAGAAAAAACTTTCTTAATAGTTCTTTGTACTACAAACCAATTAGATTCTGTCCGCTACAATATATGATAATGCTACTTGGTGCATCACCACTTTCGTGCTGTAGAATTTATGTTGTCATATAGTTGTCATTTTCATATAGAATTATGGGGTCACAAAGGTATTTTTGATGTAAGGTCACACCGTGAATGGTCAATTAAATATCAGTTAAATGCGCTGGACATTGTGCACCAGAGCTTTAAGGTTTCTTACACTTTATAGGGGAAATCCAATCCCTAAAAATAAAAAAAATTTCAAGATCAGCACCAGGTATTTTTTTTAATAATGTAAATATCACTATTACTATTGCTCAAATGTGAATTTTATCAAACCTTGATCCTAGAGTATTCAACTTTATTTCAGCTCAAATAGTGCTCTATTACTTTAAGCATTCAGATGTCACCTTATAGAAAGAGCAAACGACTCATTTAGGGAGCAGAATGTTATAGACTCTATAGTTCTTTTGACTTTGATGGGTAAGCAACCACCTAGCAACAGCCTATAGCACCTTAGCAACCTGATAGCAATGCCCTAGCAATCAAACACAAAACTGTACAGCTGCATCCTGGTGGCTTATATATATATATATATATATATATATATATATATATATATATATATATATATATATATATATATATATATATATATATATATATATATATATATATATATATATATATAAAAATATATATATAAAAGTGTATTTACATTCATCTTTAAATGCTTGCCTCTTCTCATGGTTCTGGTATAATAAACAGTATTTGCAGGGTGAGAGTTATCGCAGTGTGAACTTAACATTAATAAATAAACAGCTGGAGAGACAATACTTTAAAGGCCATGAGACAGACATCTGGCATGCCCTGTGCAAGCTCTAACCGAGCGACCATGATGTCGTCTCTCGCCAAGGACGCAGATATATTTACGGAGGCCAGACGGTTCTGAGTAAGAGTGTCCCACTCGGGGTGTCATCAAGGTCAATAAAGCATGCGGTGGAGGGATGAGCTGTGCGGTTTGAAAGTGTATATAATGCAAGAATTGATATTGTAATTGATGTTGTTTTTGTAGCTTGTTTTGGATGCTTTTTTGACCATTACATGAGTAAATGATGACAAAATAAATAAAAAGCAAAAATGTGTGAACTATCCCTTTAAGAAAATGATTTTTGCTGTTCACTGCATTTTCATTAGGACTCTACAGTCAACAATCACTCACCCTCCAGCTATAAACCCAGAAAAGTGTTTTTGTTGCTCTGTGCCATAATATATGCTAGATGTAAGATGAAACATTGATATGGTTTACAGAGTTTTACATACTTAACTTTATTGTCCTTAAAAGGAAATTCTTTAGTATACATGCACATGCAGCAGCAACACTACACACATACAACACACATTTATAATTAGTCATTTAATTGTATATTTCTTGTATCTGTTTGATTTGCACAAATTTGGGTTTCATTCTCTGGCCAGAAGGAAGCAGTGGAAATTTATTACACAATGGATGGGTGACATAAAGGACTAACTGGCCTTTTTCTTAGTCACCTTATATTCATAAATTTGTGTGATAGTCTTTAAATCAGTCCCAACTCTCTTACTTCACATTTTAACAATACTGTTCAACTTACCCGTTCTTTAAATTCAAATTGCCATACCAACAAATAATAGAAAAACATATAATAGATTCAATAAAACAAGTATAAAACATCTTCATAAAAGTTTCCTCAGAAAATACATACGTTGAGGAACGTTCCCTCTAATCATATCAGTGTTTGCCTCAAACTGAAATTTATCACAAATATTTGTAGACCTTGACCACTTCTACCTGATGTCTTTTAATGACGGCAGGCAGCACAGGTACAAAGTTACAAAGTTTTGGATTGAACTCAAAGAATGACCCACATCAGCAGCCTTTCTAGTTTTTGTGACATATTTATTCTTTTACCTTCATTTGTTGAGAAAGTGTGTGCAAAAAAGAGTAGGAATGAGAGACAAAAAAGAGAGCGGGAGAGAGAGTCTGAGCTGGCCTTACCATGATAATCTAATCCCTGTTCAGAGAGCTTTTTTTAGAGAGCAAGTTAATGCCTTCAGATTATAGTTCAGCACTAGAGCACGTTAACCACACAAGTGTATCTGCAAGCCACTTACTGTCCCAACATCAATTCTACAGCCACCCATCTTCAGTAACAAACATTGCGTAAAGGCTTTAGTTCATTAAAGCTAAACCCATAAAAAAAAAAAAACTTTTTATTACTTGACATAAAATACGCATTAACTGAAATAAAACTTTATTTCAGCATTTATCATTTTCATTTAGTTAAACGATATACTAAAATAAATACAACTAAAACTCACATAAAAATGAATAAATACTATAAAACAAAAACATAAAAATGAAATCATTAAAAAAAAAAACTAAATTGAAAAAGAACATTTAAAAAGAAAAACTAATTAAAATCATATGTAAAATCTATAATAGTATCTCAAGGGTATGTGAATTAAGCACTATATTCCAAACCTTGTAAAGCTATATAATAGTTTTGTGAGTCAGTGTTTTGAACTCAACCGGATTAGTTTGCTTCAAGAACAAATCATTAAGAACAGTTTGAACTGGATCAACTGGTTCATTTATCCTGATTCAAAAGAATGATTTGTTCAGAAATAAGACATTGGTTCTTTTAAATTTCAGATGGTTACTTCCATAAAGCTACTGTATGACTTCAAAAGATGTAAATTATAGTTCATAAGTCATATAGACATAATTGGTGGTGTATCTTTGCCACTTTGGAGCTTGAAGTCCCCACTTAGAGTCGTCATTCACTTTCATTCTTTGAAAAAAAAATATTGGACAGTATTCTTTTTTTTCTTTTTTTTAATTGTGTATCATTATAAATAACATGCTGACAGATTTTTCATATTTAGATGAAAATACTAAATATGTATTTTTTTTATCAAATCAACGTGTGATTTTGTTTTCCTGTGAATTTGTTTGCTATTTTGAAACTATCAAATCATGATAGATTGCATTTAAATCAAAATAGACCAGAGGAATCTTCTTTGTGTGTCTGAGTGTACATGTGTGTGTTTCTTGGATGAGCTGTGTGTCCGCATAGGTGTTATGTCATCCTGCCATCAGGAGTGCTGCACAGGCTCAGGCAGATATTACATAAACATTACTGATAGTGTCCCTCTCTCATCTCTCTATCATGCGTGCGCGCGCACACACACACACACACACACACACACACACACACACACACAGGCACACTTGCATGCTTTGACTTCCACCAAAAAACAAAACACATATAATCCCACTCTGTGAACACCTGTAGCAAAATTTTCTCTTTATCCAAAAACATTTATATTGCAATTCACCCATTTGACGGATCTGCTGGAATTTATAATACAATCGTCTTTGTTTAAAATAGCTTAAAGTTATAAGTTAAAAAAGGGTAAAAATAGCTGAATAGCAAAATTGCATAATGACTATTCATTATGCACGTATAAGAAAGTAATACATGATTTTTTTTTTTTTACATATTTGTCATTTTTATATAGAATTGTTTTTTTTTTTTAAGTAAATTAATGATCAGGGGATCCTAAAGAAATTCTGATTCATGTACATGTATGAATTTATGAATTGTTTTGACAAGATATTTTAATTCATTCACAGATTTTTGACTTAACTCAATCTGAGGTTTAAGCTTAACTGCAACTGTAAAACAAGTGAGAAAACCGAGAAACATTTTCATAATAGAAAATAATTTTTCTAAAGATCGCATTTTCTTAATTTGTAAAGCAATTTTGTTGTCCATATAAATAAATGTATATATTTTTTTTTACGTATTTTTAGTTTTTCTTTTTATGACAAAAAATTAATGTAGATTAAAAAGAGCTGTATTTCTCTTGAACAAACGCTCTGCACCATTACACGATTTAATCACAAGTTGGAAGTTGCTAGAGTTACTTATCAGAATGTCTCACATCTTATCAAAACCTAAACCCTTTCCAATGATATCATCATTCAAGATTTCCAGATTCTTTGCTCAGACATCAAGCACACAAGCAGGAAAATAATCCCTCGCTTTATTGCTTGTGTAAGCGTGTTCTGGCTTTAGGGAGTGGTGTTCTGCAGTGATGGCGATGGCACATCTGTAATCTCTGCTTGATAATACTCATCTCCAACCAATCTGAGGCCATTATCATTCCATTATACAATTACGAGCTATGAATTCTGACTGAGCTTGGAAGAACTACTGCTTTGTGAAGAAGTCATTTCAGCGGAGTAATCTTATCAGGAGATGAGCGTCACACATCAATAACACACACATTAAGCTGCACTGTTGCTTCGTGGTATAACATGGCCATCAGCAGTGCCAGTGCAGTTTCCTGCAGCCCCTCTCTTGCTCAGCATCTCAAGATATTTTAGGATTTATCAAACACACACACTGGCATGCAACATGTTTGTTTGGCACGAATGCAATTAACATATGTGCACAGTGCACACACATACTAGCACACACACATTCCCACATAGGATTTTGGCTCAAGGTCTATGGTTCAGGCCAGGGCGTGTTAGAAAAACCATGTGTGTCATGAACTTGCTTAGCTCTGTCTTTCACATGAGGATATACACACTTTTTCTCATTCTCTCCCACACACACACTGGCTCAGAGCAGAGGAGTAGTGTCCAGAGCATGGAGTGTTCGTGCTGAGCTGGACTAGCCGTCAGGTTGAATGAGCGAGCAGACAGTTGATTCGCCATAGCCATTCATCAGCCAGAGAAAAGAGAGGAGGGGAAAGAATGGAGCTCTCGCTCAGGGCTGTGTCTCTCAGATTCAGGCCTGTGTACGTGCTGCTGTTTCTTTCCACTGAAAGCTGGCTGTCTTTGTGTGTGTTTTTGTGCTTGTGCATGTCTTTACCGGCACGTGTTGTTGCTTGCATGTCGGTGGCATGTAAACAGCGGATCCTGAAGATGTGATTTCATTTATGTGAAGAATATCCTCAAGCATATGGCTGCGTATCAATCATTGATCACTTGATTATAATTTGATTACTTCAGCAGTAGTCAGTCATAGAAAAAGTACAATACTAAGGATGGATAAAAGTTTCTGCTTAGCATATATGTTCCAACATATACTGTAAAATAGCTCCAGGTAGCTTACAGAATATGCTTAATGTGGTAACACTATGGGTCAGCATTTATTTTTTTGGAAATACTCTTATTTGAATGCTTTTAGGATGCACTACATGATCAAAAGACACATTACAGTCATTTGTAATGTCACAAAATATATCTATTATAAGTAATTGTTGTTCTTTTGAACTTTCTGTTTATTAACGTATCCTACATCATGCAAATTGCATCATGGTTTCAACCAAAATATTAAACCACACACGTTTTCAACATTCACAATAATAAGAAATGTTTCTTAACACCAAATCAGCATATTTCATAAGGATTTCTGAAGGATCATGTGACACTAAAGACTGGAGTAATGATGCTGAAAATTCAGCTTTGCCATAACAGGAATAAATTGTATTTAAAAATGATATTCAGTAAACTGTTATTTTAAATTGTAGTAATATTTCACAATGTTACTATTTTTCTGTATTTTCATGGGCATGAAATATCAAACAATCTTATCAACCCATAAACATGTGAGCAAAACTAGTGTTTTTTATTATTGAATTTAATGTTATTTTGTTTATTATGTTGTTCATTTCCTTTTTAACCCCTGCATTCTTTTTTTTTTTTTGGAAAAGAAACAAATGTTTTAGAAATCATTACACAACAACTTGACAAAAAGTGATCATTGGCATTTGACCATTTCCTGATCACTATATATTCATTAAATCTACTTTTATACTTCTCTGTGAAAATAAAAGCATATGAAATGTTGAAAAGCAAGTGAGGGTGACTAAATACTGACATCATTTTTGAGTGAACTGTTCCTTTAAGAGGACTCAATCACTAATCACTATTCAGAAGGTGCTCACTTTGTACAGTGTGTATATTGGAAAATGTGTATTAGAAACAACAGCTTAGCATTGAGGCAGGGGTAACAGCAGACGTGTCAGAGGACGTTTCCTCAGGATTCTCAAATGAATGGTGGCTATATCAAAACTGTGGAAACCACTAGAATCACATACGGCTAAACATAACCACTGTCAGCAACCATAACTAGTGGACAGGGACGAAGTCTCTATAGGGGAGGCGTATTTTTGAAGAACTCAAGTTGTAAATCTTGTCTTATGCCTATGTAACATGGGCAGGCTACAGCTAAGTAGTGTTCATTGTGTCTTCATTTCAGAAACATTGCAGAACAAAGGAGCCCTTCACCCTGTGCAAGCTGTATCACTTAGCTTTACATTTCAGCTGAATAGAAACGTTTGTGCCCGTTCTCCGTTCAGTTTTTATTGTATGACCACATCTGTACTCACATTCCTCATTACACAGACTTTAACTTTGCTAGACTTGACATTTTGTGTAGCATGTCCAACCAAGCCTGTTTCTTCTTGGCTTCTCTCGTTCCTTGGTTTCAAACCTGGGGGAATCGCATCTTTGAAACACACCAGAATATTTTGTGTAATTTAACATGACAATGTTAGCCTCAGCACTTGCTATTCTGCTTGCAGTCGTAAACTTGCATCAGAGACCCTCTTTTATTTAAGTCGTAATCAGCAGTTGAGGGTACCAGGCAGGATCTACTCCAAAATGGGACCGGGAGGGACTTCCTTTTGTCTCCCCCAACCAGACATGCTTCAGACAGGCCTCTAGTGTAGGATAGACCCCTGCATCCAACAATGGCTGCGGTGGACTCCCCATAGCTCAGTGGAGGTACAGACATGAGCTATTGTGACAGTTCTGGTGTGGGAGGCACAATGCAATTGTAGTATGAGGGGATTTGAGATCCACCAAATGGTTAGTAAGATAGGAAGCCAGCAGAGACAATAATGAAGAATAACAAGTGAGTTTCATCATTGGTAAATGTAATTTTGAATAAAAACAAAATACCATTTGCGCATTGTGTGGAAATTCAAAATGGATGTTAATTCATACCGAAGTTTTGTTTTGTTACAGTTTGCTTGTTTTAGGACAAATTTTGCATTAACAATCTCACTGGTTGCAGTCTTGAGGAAAAACAAGTGATTTATCTGATGTCTGTCACATCACAATGAGAACAAAAGATAACAGAGCTCTTCTATCTTCTCTTGTCAGCATTGATGCCTGTTAGTGGTTTGGTTAGTGCCTCTGTGCATTTGGACAAAATGCACAGTTTGGGTTAGGATTTGAGTGCACACATGCATACTGACACACATACACACACTCACACACCGCTCAATTTGAAAAATGCACTGATCCTGCATTGATGGAGCTACAAGATGAGATGAACTGTCTGGGGATAAGTAGGTCAGCAGAGCTGAGGTAAGCCCTCTGAGAACAGCCATGTTTCAATAATAACCCCATTGCTGACGTGTGTGTATATATATGTGTGTGTGTGTTCTCGTAGTGTGTGTCTTTACACATCTCCCAAACCTCTTGGTATCATAGTTACAGCGATTTAATGCTCAGCTCATTGGTTTGCTAAACAGCAAAACACTATTCATTACTAGCTCAGCATGTTCAGTTCCGTTTTTATGTGGTTAAGCACCTCATTCATTCCATTGTCATAGAGGCTACGCTGTTTACACGCTACCCAACATACAAAATCAAATAATCAAAGGAAATAAACTAGATAAGTAGGCAAACATTGGATAGAAGTCGAGATAAATGGATGATGGGAAAACTAAACGGACCTCTAGGTAAACTTCCAATTTCCTAAACATCACCTCTTTAAATTTCTTACCTGGCATTTTATGGCACAGCAAGTTAACTTACCGTAAAAGATGAACTGTGGAGAGGCGAGTGCATTTCGTGCATTAGAATGTGTGTGTTTGTGTGAGGGGGATGCAGGGCCAGTGGTGAAATGTAGTTGGTATATAATGGATTATTGATTGTTGGGAGAGAGAGAGAGGACTGGCCCTCAGGGTTCATCCCAACTGGCCCATCTCTTGCCCTACACTGAATAGTCTCTTTACGCCTGAGCAGACACACGCACACACACGTACACACAATGAATTTAGGCCTATGAGCAGACAGCCACTGCTCATACTGACTATGAGAGGGGACTAACTGAGACTTACTGTTGTCCTTCAGGCAAAGGTTCACACAAATGGGCTAAAATATAAGGTGGATGGGGCAAGTTGTCACACATACCTTAAAGTAAAAAATAAATAAAATACTAAACATTTCCAGCTCTTTAAATTAAACTGCCTATTATAGGTATTTTAGCTAAATGTAAACAGTAATTGACTTTACATTTAAAGACTTATTACATTACTCAGACTTAGTCTGTACTGTAGTGTAGAAAGCATTAATTTTAATTAAATTAACCAATTTCACAAACTAGATTAACAGATATTCCAACACACAGCTTATGTACTACAATAACATTCAGTCAGCAAAACCATTTTTGAAGAATGCAGAAAGATTTGCCATGTTTACATTTGATAAAAAAAGAAAAAAAAAAAAACAGAATGGCAGGAAATCCTGATTCTGGACTGGGGTGTGTATGTTTTTGTGGATTTACAACATTTAATATCCTTCTTTTTAGAATATTGAGAAGTGTATTTACTGCATCTTTGTTTATGTTCTTGTTAGAATATTCAGAAAGCTTGTTGGATAAGTTAGTGTGTTTATGCAATACTTAAAGATGTGCCTTTTCCTCTGACTCTTAAATGAGGACATCAGTAGTCTCCCTCTCTCTCTCTCTATCTCATTGTCCCTCTCCCACTCACTTGTAAATGGTGCAGAGCATAAAACCCAATGTACTGTATCCTCTGTATTCAGCTATGAAGTATGGATCCTGCCTTAAACGAATAGTTTTGACGGAACAAAAGACTGTCAGATGACATTATATATAAGGACTCTGTTAGCTGGGGGTTGTCTCAAACAATGGGCCTTAGTTCTTTCCATTCAACAGTTTCGTATCACTGCATCTTTTGTACATAGCACTTGATTCATAACAGCACTTGATTCATAATAAGAATCATTAAGACAGTAATTTTATAAAACATATATGCATAGTGCCTTCCATTTAAGTTCAAGTGGAGCTTTATTACTAATAACAGCTTGTTTATTGGCATGGACTAATGGATTAATGAATAACCTTTATTTGCTCATTTGCTCATTCTCAATTTTGCTTCTGTTCTGTCCCCATTTCCTCCCAGGTGACCAGAATGACCAGAAGATGATTCATAATAGAAATAACTCCAGACATATTCCAGACAAAAGCAACACTGTCAAGACAGAATTACCAACAATGGCACGTTTGACAAAGAGAACTTTTACCCAGACCGAATGACTACAGGCGAGACATACTTAATAGGTTCTAATAACTTGGACAACAGATAGCAGCATACTAGAACATTCAAGCCTTGGGATGGAGATGGAACGGCTGGACATTGTAGAGGAGGAGTCCTTCTCCAAGGGTCACCAGGAAAGCAAGAAGAGTAGGGGTCACACTTGTGAACTCTGTGGAAGAAGTTTCCCTTTCCTCAGCTCCTTGTCCCAGCACATGAGAAAGCACACTGGGGAGAAACCATACAAGTGTCCTCACTGTGAACACCGCTCAGCCCAGAAGGGTAGCTTAAAGGCCCACATTCGCAGTCACAAACTGGATGGCCTTAGCCAGAGCACCGGTGGTGAGGAGGAAGACATGGACGAAGAAGGGGAAGGGGAAAAGGAAGGAGGGGTGCCAGAAGATCAAGGTGGTTGCTCCAGTCCGACTGAGAGTACCTCGGCCTGCAACAAGGTTGTGAGCGGTGAGGATGCGACCAAAACAAGGAAGAAAGGCGGGAAGAAGGAAAGAACCTCTGGTGAGAATAGCAAACAGTCAGTGCAATGCACACTGTGCAGGAAGAGACTATCCAGTCTTGCAGAGCTTGAACAACATATGCAAGAGCTTCACAAGGTCTTTCGATGTGACCTGTGCCCTTATGAGACTTTGCAGGAGGACCAACTGCAGGCTCATATTGAGAAAGTACATCCTATCGAGGAGGAATCTGCCACCAAAGCCTCTGTCGGTGAGGATGCTGACTGTGTACTTGGTAAAGGCGAGTTCCCATGTGAACAATGTGACCAGGTGTTCACCCAGGCCTGGTTTCTGAAAGGTCACATGAAAAAGCATCAAAACAGTCTGCATCATGGGTGCCGGATCTGTGGACGCCGCTTTCGTGAGCCCTGGTTCCTTCGTAGCCACATGAAGACCCACAACACCAAGGTAAAACCAAAGAGTGACTCTTACCTTCCAGCTACTGTCAATGAGGTGGCGCAGGATGAGTCGAACCTGGTGAACGAAGTGTGTCTCTATGAACTCTGTGCCAAGTGTGGTAACTTCTTCCACAACAGCAAGGGCCTGCTGTTGCACGAGCAGGTCCACAGAAATGTTGAGCGGGCTCCTAACAACACCTTCTGCAGTGATAAAGACTTCACATCTGTCACCAAGACGAGCTTCTTGGAATGCCTAAACTTGAAACCAGCAGGACATGAAGAGAACCCCACTGAGGGAACTCTAGGGAAAAGAATCCCAGAGCTGGATCCAGTTAGTAGCTACCAGGCTTGGCAACTTGCCACCAGAGGCAAAGTGGTGGAGGTATCGGAGAAGAACCTGGGTTGGGAAGAGAGGTTAGCCGATGCAGATGTAGCATATGACAGGGAAAAAGGCGAGTATGTCTTGCTGAGACAGGACAAGCGGAAGAAGTCACTTGATGCCATGGCGAGTATCCCAACCAAGAAACGGAGAGGGGCTGGGACCCAAGGCTCCAATACAGATCAACACAGCAATGGAGAAAAGAATGTCCAGGTCTCGATAGGTGAGCGAAGCCCAGAGAATCTGAGTGACACTGAGTACCGGCCTACTTCTCGCCCTAGTCGTAAGAATTCCCAGAAAACCTCAGAGTGCTTGGAGTGCGGAAAGGGCTTCCGCACACAGCAACAGATGGTGATCCACATGCTCATCAGACATGGTGGTTTGGGTGAAACCATTGGTGGAAATGGACTGTTCCGTAAAGCAGCGTCCAGCCCATCTAAAGCAGGTGAATCAGCAGGACTCTTCAGGGACACAGGTAAGGGCAACCTCCTTACAGTATGTTGACATTTAAAGCCAGCTCAAAGTTTAGTGTAATCTCATGAATGTGTTCTTAGTTTAAAAATGTGTTATAAACTTCAAGAACCACTTGCTTGCATATCATAACCTCGCTTAGACCTACCAGTTTGTAAACAACAGACAGTATTATTCATGCAATGTTGGGCAGATACTAAACCTCTGGGATAGTTTTTGCTTTCATGTTGATCAGATAATGTTTAAATTCACTGAAAGGAATGTGATTTCATTCAAATCTGTGTGTGTGTATTATACACCATAGGAGTCCTTGGCATTGCTAAGGTAAATCTACTTTACTGCAGGGATTTCAGTTTCTACTCCTATTCAACACCTGCCTACAGTACAGTTTACAAAAGAACATACTGACTTTGATTAGTTGACTCAGATGTGTTCGATTGCAGTTCGATTACAGAATTACTTTTAATCCTGAATAAGCTATGTGACAGGACGAATGTGTACATTTCACAACGGGTAACTGGTTACTGATCAGAAATGATGCTAAGACCATTAAATGAGGGATACTGTAACATTTATAAAGCAGGTTTATCTGCTATAGTAATTTCATTTATGAACCTTTATATATTTTTTGTTCTGTTTTTATTAATCCTACTCTTGTAGATCCTGCATCCTATGGAGTTCTAATCAAACACACTTGATCTATCAAATAAAGGGGGGTTTGGGGTTCACTTGATCATTACTGGAAGGTGTGTTAGACTAAAGGCAGATCTCCAGGAAAAGAAAATTAGAATGGCTGGCTTAACAGCATGATATACTGTTTCTGAAGCTGAAGTTACGGAGGACAGAGACACCTTGTGGACAATTACTGCAGGAAATCTGAATGTATTCATTGAATTGTACTGTTTGTGCATACCTTAAATCTTGAGAACTATTTGATTTCAAGTAGGACTCTTATAAAGACATTTATTCACTTGGTTGTTTAATTAATGAAGGCATGGTATTTGCATCCAATTTATTAACATAATATATTAAAAATAGTAATAATCACGTTAAGAATAGAACCTTTATGATTTACATTTGCAGTATCAGTGTTTTACTATTCTGCTTCAAATTCAAAAACAAAATTACACTAATTGAAAAGGACCTTATTACATTGAATTCAGTTCCAGTTACTCAAAGGACTAGTTTATGGATTTAGGATATTTTTAGAAATATATTTTAGCCTAAGTACCGCGTTCACACATATTTACTTTCACATCTGTTTTCTGTTCTTTCATACCATTAAAAAAAAACCTACATAAAAACATTTTCAGATCACAGCCTGTGTGAGCTCTTTGAAACATATTTTTATTATCAAGGTGCGACACCAGGCTCTGAATTGTTAAATCTTTTGCTTGTGGCTGGAGCTGTCCAGCCCTCTTTGCATGATGCTATTTCTGGACTTCCTGTCTCGGGAAGGCAAGCTTTAAAGATCTGTGTCTTTTTTTTCCACTTTCCCCATTTAAGTGCAGATCTTCAGTTAAAACCAGTGTTAAAATCACTAGAAAACACGGCAGATTACAGGTATCTCAACAAAGCCAATATGCCCCCATAGAGCACTGAAGCTATCTTGATAATTGATCGTTCCTGTCCTATTTTTTATTATAATTACTATAAGAGAAGATTTATAATAGATCTGATAAATTTGCTGTGTTTTACTTAACCACAATGTTAAGTAAAATAAAATTTCCTTAAACAAAAGTTGCCTCTTAGGGATTGACACAGATGGAATGTTCCATAGAGTTGAAACAGATGTCCACTCACTGCTGATATTTTCATGTAGGTGTGAAGTCTGTAGAATGCTCTGCAACGCTATTTCTCTCCTATACAAGATTCTCAAGATTCTCCAAATAATTCTTAAAATATGATAGTTCCTCTTGTAGCTTTTCTACTGAAAGGCAGAGGGAATGTATGGAAACAGTCATGGCCATTATGTTCGTGTTAAGTTTATCTCAGAGGACCCCCCTCTCTGAATTGGCTCAAAAATAACCTCAGAGAGGTTGGAATGAAGGCTGCACAGCAGCTAGTGTAAGCCACCAAATGCAATCCAGATGGCTTGAGAGAGAGAATGGAAACAGAGAGAGAGCTACTGAGAGATTGCAGACATGTTAAATGTAAACAAACATCTTGCTGACAGATGAGAAGAGGTAGTCCCAGGCAAAGTTCCCAGGCCCATTAGTCTGTTGCTCCATTGCACTACTGTTAAACAAACTGTGTGCGATTGTGCTACCACTGTTAAGGTTTTTGGCCTTGTGTGACTGTGCAGATGATCATTTATAGGTTTATGTTATACAATGCTATAGAGAGTAAATATCACATATTAAATGCTGCATTATATTAGACAATTATATTGTAACATCATATTATATATGTTTATATATTATTGATTTGGTGTTAAATTATATATATATATATATATATATATATATATATATATATATATATATATATATATATATCATCAGTGTTGAAAAGTTTATATGTTGTGCCACTTAATGTTTTAGTGGAAAACTCAAATTTGTCACGATTCTCTGATGAATAGAATATACAAAATAAATATTTAAATAATATATTTGAAATAGAAATCTTTGCTACATCTTTAACTTTAATACTTATTTTGAACAATTTAATACATCTTTGCTGAATGAAATAGGATGTTATTTGAAAAAAAAAAAAATCTTACTGATCCTGTGTTTTTTTGTGTGTGTGTGTGTGTGTGTGGGTGTACACTTGCTCTTAAACCAGGTTTCAGTCATAAAAATGATGTAAAACTTTTGTACAGTATTAGTCCATGTACTGAAGCAAAATTAAGTAGTCATGTGATGCCATCTTGTGGTGGAACTCCAAAACTGTTTTGACTTTCAGTGTCTAAATTCAGTGTTGTGCTGATGGCTGGCTTTTGTTCAGAAAATGCTGTTGTTGTGTAGTTACAAATCCCCATATGTTGCTTTCATGACAGATAAAAAGCCATACACCTGTGAGCACTGTGACTTTTGCACCTCGGAGCCCTCTGCCATCGCTGCCCATGTCCAAACACATCATATGGCAATCAGGAACTGGGACCAGAGGAGTGATGCCTTAACCAGCTCACTCAGCCAAAGCCAACCTCACCAAACTAACCACAAGGGCTTCCCAAGGCTGAGAAATGCCCTGCTGCAGCAGCCCAATTCGCCCTACTCCAGCTCAACTCACCTGGAGAGGGCAGCACTGAGCAATGCTGCGTCAAAGACTGAGGAGGAAAAGAACAAGGGGTTAGAAGACAGTAGCACCTCGGATAAAGTGGATGCTAATCTCATTAATCTCTCCATGGAGGTGGATAATGAAAAAGAAGGTGTTTCTTCCACATTATTGAAAAGTTTGGTTCGACACCAGTGTCCTTACTGTTCCTATGCAACACTCTATCCTGAAGTTCTCTGGATACACCAACGAATTGCGCACAAAGTTGACAGCACTACGTTGGTGCCTAAGTGGGCTCCGAGAAATGGCCTCAAGGGGCCCAAATCACTTCTCGATTTCAAGAGACGCACCGGGGCGCCTCCGTTTCTGGAGGGTAAGGACTGCCCCTCTCTGCCACAGATGAGAACTTCCCGAACGTTTCCACCTGATGGCAGCCCTGGAGGGATGAAGAAATCAAAACCTCTGACAAGTAGTGCAGAGTCCAGCTCCTCGCAAAGCAAGACCTGGCAAGCAGCCACAGCACCGGGGGCATCATCTCACTCGTCCAAGCACAAGACCATCAAGTCCAGGACAGATGAGTTGGCAGGAAGTAAACACAAAGCGGACATCCATCAAAACAGTTCCTCGCGGCGTACGGCAAGTCCTCAGAAGACTGGAAACACAAAGACAGGAAGCAGAGTGATGGAGAGTAGTCTGCTACCTCAAGAGGGACTTCATTTTATGCTCTCTAGCAAACACAAACTCTCAGATCAGAGGGGCTCCAAAGCCCATGCTCCTCAGACCCCCGACAGGTCTGATTCTCAAGCTCAGGATACACCGTCCATGGCTGGGTATGACCCCTGGAGCAGACTTGGCCTGAGAGGCCCGTCCTCTCATGCCCAGTCCAAGAGACAGTCGATGACTGATGGTCCCGAACCTGTGACAGACATCCTGAGTTTCTTGAAGAACTGCAGTCCTCACGATCTAGCTGCCCTCTACCACCACTGGGGCTTAAACAACGTCATGGCAGAGCAAGCAGGTTAGTGGGTGTATAGAATTCTGCATTGATAATCATAACCAGTATTATATGATGCTGATTTTTTTATGTATTACATTATTATTTTAAATTCATTATATAATTTGTTTTATTAAATAAAAGTATTTGGGAATTAAAGACACCCTCATTCAGTTTGTAGGGTTTCATTTTTATTTGTTTTGACAAATGTAATCCTTCAGAATTTATCTATTTATTGGTAGTTAGAATTTCATCGATAACAAACTTTACAGCACCATGGTAATTTTGCGAAACAGGTAAAGATTGACATACTGGGAAATGGCTGTCAGGTCAAAGTAGTTGAATTATTCAGCAAAGGCATAATAACAACATGTACTCCTGAGCAGCAGAAATGAGAAATGAGAACAGTGAGGGTTAAATGGCATGTAGAACCTCGCACCATCACATACCATTGTGCCAGCATGCGAATACGCAAAGGGTGATGGAATTATTGAGTAATCATCGTGTAACCATACGAAAATGTGTAAAAACATTTCAGACAGCAATTGCTGAGAGGCATCGCGAGCCTTAAACATCAGGCTCGTAACAGCACGCTTGGGTGCTGTCCTTGGGGATACAGCGCCGCGATGCCACAAATATGCAAATCAGCACACTCAACGAGTGAATGAACGAAAGAGAAAGAGGAGTCAAATTAAGCGACCAGCTGCTTAGAAAAACATTTTCAGATGCTTTTTTTTTTTCTTCATTCCACTTCATTTAAGGACATTTTGCCAGGCGCTGGTCCAGTTGGCCCGCATCAGTGAGTGTAGTTCTATGGAAAGACAGTGGAAATTTCTGTCAACTGTCTGGCCTGATATCATCAGCACTCTCTTTAGCCCTTTGAGTCACATACAATAAAGTGACCTTTCCAATATTAGACTTTCCTTTTGTTTGTACTGTCTGCTGCTTTTCCTGTTGCGTCGCTCCGGTATGGTAATAACTCATTTTTACTAAACGTAGCCTTGCTTACTACTGCCACCAACACTCTCAGTCAAGGCTCAGCGCTACAACAAAGTGGGGCTTGAGGGGTTGGAGCAGGTAGGACCACCAGTGCCAGGTGACGGACAGGAGCCAGTGGGACGACATTTCAGCTCGTGCTCTTAAAAGCACCCTAAGGGGAAACGAGATGCCGGTTGCTTCAGGTTCCACATCCGTTCCTGTTACTTCAGATAGTCCTTCACCGATGCACACGTGTCCGAGCGATTCCCCTCACATGGACGAAGGATGACATAGCTAGAGCGATGGGCAGGAAAAGAGCAGTGAGAGGGAGGGAGACACGGAGAGCAGCACACCTGACATGTGACATGGTAGCGCAGATGGGGGCACATCACAGGGCAAGGCTTTTAATTCACAGTAATTTATGCAGTCACATGAGCCTGTGTTCATGTCAGGCTGTTGGAGGTGCTCTGGTGATGCGGCATGACAGCTCCCCATCCAAGCCCTGAAGGTAGCCTCCCATAATGACACATAAAACATACTAATGACGCTTAGTACCTCTCTCCCTCTGTCTCTTAACCTCTCTTTCTGCTCCGTGCACATGTTTTTCCTATTCATTTTGATTTCTCTTTCTCTATTTGTGTGTGTGAACTGAAGGGTTGGCGAGGTCAGGGTCTCAGCAGGGGGAGTATGTGTGTCCAGTGTGCAGGAAGAGCTTCAACCAGCCCAGCCATTACCGCACACATATGAGATCACACACAGGTGAGAAACACACACTAAAAACAAACACACACCAACATTGGACAACAATTAACTGAATCTACTAACTTCCTTTTAATGTATAGTATTTCTAGTATTTTATTTTATTTTTTCAGAACGAACATTTTGTTTTGTGACATTTTTATCACATTTTATCATTGCAAATATTATACAATTTTAAAATACTATAAGATAATGTATCCTGTTTTTTATTGTCACATTATAAATATGATGGTAAATATATTAAATATAATTTTTATAAAAAATATTATAATTCAATATCACATTATATTATTATTTTTTGTCATGTTAATGTTATATCATTTTATCCTCATAAATATATGTAATCTTAAAAGATACTTTAATATGTTAGTGTTGTGCAGTAAAATAGTTACAAATATCTGAAAATGTATTTATAAAACGTGAAATATTTACAAATACACCAAAAATGTGTATAGTCTTGCTGGAATATGAAGAAGCTGCAAAATGATTCCTAAATATATGCGTCAAATATCTGTATAGATTTAAATGTACATGTATGAATGCTTTTATGTGCAAGTGTGTGTGTATGTATAACGAGCGATCTCTCCCTGTCCTTGGACGAGACTCTTTCTTTTTTTTTTCACCGCAAACATATTTGCGTGTGACTCTGACCTGTGAAAATTGTATACATTATTAATCAGATGTCACTTATGGAGCTGTAATTGTGCATGCTAATAAGCTGAGCAGTCACCAGTCCAGTATGATATGTGTCAAATGCTTGCTGAGAAAATGTGACAGTTTGCCCTTGTCTTCTCATCAAACCACACACACACATAAACACCTACTCAATCAGGAGACTTTATTTCATTACAGATAAGATTATATCCATCATTCATGCTCAACAACAAACTTTCATATGATATAATAAATCTGTAATGAAGTTTTGCACCATTTTATGTTTGCATTATTTAGATATCATATGATCCATCGCCATTGTATTTTAAACAAAAAATACAAAAATGAAATGACCTTTGCTATGAGTATTTACTACATTTACCTCCTGGTTGCTGGGGGCAAAGGGCACCTCATTAGCATGCACCATAGCAGATTTCAGATTTTTAAGGTCATGTAACATTCGCAGTAGTCCAGATGAACAGAATTTCCTTCAGTCTTTTTAAAAGGGTGCACTTAGTTGCTCAGATTATGACTAGGACTGAGTGTTTTTTTTTTAAGAGTGTGTTAAGGCTGTGCATGCTAACCAGACTGATCCCCAGTGACAGAGGCCAAATGCTACATTTTATGGAGCTCTCTCTCTCTACGCACATAGATTTACAATCAACGTCATCAGTGATTGCTCTCTTCAGTGTGAGCTTCCAAATACAGCGGGGCAGGGGCCCCCGGCCTCCATTAGCATGCACACTAACTATGTGTGTCACTTTAAATTGGTAGTTTCAGTTCAGTGTCTGCTGTGGCCACGCTAACCGGTGATGCTAATTCAAGGCCTTTACAGCTAATGCTCGATGAGCGGGTGGATTCTGGGTTTGTGCCTTAGCACTTTTAAAATGGATTCCTGCTTTGAAAATGCTCAATATTTCCTTTGAAATATCCAGGAGAAGCAGAAACATTCTTTTTATTAGTCCAGTCGATTGGTTTCTATTTCATGTGGTTGGAGGGTTGAAAAATTAAGAGGGCTTGGTGACTTCAGCCGTAAAGGAAGGTTTTATTGGTGCATTAGTTTTTTAGTTGGTGCATCATTGGAATGATGTGTACCAATGGGTCATTCATAAATAGACCAGGAACATGTGATTCAAAAGTAAAATTGGATTTTATGTAGATTTCAAAGTTGAATTTTTGCTAGAATGATGATGCTAGAATTTACCCCTACTGGGTAACAGTAAAAGGGAACAAGTTCCAATTTTTGCTACATGATCAATTTGATTTCCTCTGTTTAACCTGGCCACCTTGCTCCCACAGTGATGTTTGAGTCCAGTGGACTCATGGGACCTGGAGTCCATCCTCTACAGAAGCCCCCAAACAAGTATGTTTCACTTTTCGTTGGGTTTTTTGCCTTATATGTGTGTATCTTGTGTATTTTGTTCTGTCCTGTCAGTCATTTCTTCATCTTTCTTCATTCTGTGATGTGCAGTTTCTACCTGCCATCATTGTTACTGCGCATAAATTTCAAGAAATAAACCAATGCTAGGAGATCAAATGGATTGCATCCCGCATCTACCTTAACCATTGGCGATGTGCTTTGCTACTGCGGGGAGGCCTACCCTTAATGAATCACCTCCTTTGCATGTGTTGCATATTACAAATGGCAAAAGCAGGCCGGGAGTAAAGGTCAAATTAAATTTGTGCCGCACTCTTGGTGATGTTCTGACAATAACCTTTAATGTAATTTGGTGGGTTCTGTTTTGGATCAGGGTTTCTCTTTCTACTCCTCTAGGGAACCACAGTGGCCCTGAATGAGCTCTTACTGTGCCGCAGACCTTATCAGGCAGCCAGCGCAACCCAGCCTCAGATAGTCCTGATTAATTGTGTCTGTCTTCATTTTTTTTATGAACCATGATTTATGATAATACCCCTCTTTCAGCCCCTCGGAATGACAATTATTTCCTAGTGGATAATTCGTTCATTTTTCAAAAATAATAATACAGAGAAATTGAATGGCAGACTCATTTGTTTTGCTCAGGTGTTGGGGGGATATTTTTGTGCGATTGCACGAGGACAACGTTGTACATCAGTCTAATTAAACGCTGAAACTGGGACTCTGAAAATTATTCCAGCGTTGAGCCCCAAACAGACATGGGCAGAAGGAGAAACTAGGTCTGTGTGTGGTTGTCAAGTTCGCCTCTCCTTGCAAAACTTGATATGCCCAGACTTTCGACATCTACCGTCGGTGTGACGTCTTATTGCTCAGGGGAAGGCAGACAGGCAGATATTCCTGTGTCTTAAGTTTGTGTGTTTGTATGAACAGCTGACAGAAACAGAAAACAAAAGGCTGACGTCCCCTCGGGGGGAACAGTCAACCGTCTCCATATGGCATGTCATCAGCCCATCAATCATGCCGTGGTCCCTCCCTCCACCTTCCCAACCTGCCTCTGTTCTTTCCTCTTGACAAGGGAAGGCAGCGCTCTCAAAGCCAGCCCTCCAACATCACCGCCACGTTACCTCTCTCTTCTCTCTGGTTCCAACCTCAGCTTCGCTCTCACCTTGGGGTCCAGGCTCTGACCTCATCTTGTTTTTTGTGTGTCTGTTTCAGGTGAGCGACCTTTCCAGTGCCGATACTGTCCTTACAGCGCCTCGCAGAAAGGTAACCTGAAGACCCATGTCCAGACCGTGCACCGCCTAGCCTTCGACAACACGCAGTACCCGGACAGGAGACTCCGCCAAGCCCCTACCAATGAACCTACAGACACTTCCAGGCCTCACTGAGCATCTCCACATCCTCAAAACCATCTCAACTGAGTGCTGAAATTCATAAAAGGTCCATTAATAATGGTTTGATGCACAAATACGGCATTCGAGGAAGACTTAATGTACGGCATTGGATTCGTTTGTGTTTTTAGTTTAGTTTTAGTTTTTCCATGTTTCCTTTTTATTTTCTGCTGACACAAAGCTCTAGATTAAACTGAAAGGAGGAACACATGTTTACACCTCCTTTATCCAGAGACTTAAAAAAACACTCGAGGGCTAAAGCCTCAACAACACGAGGTTCGAGCTGATGGAGTATGACAGTGAGCTGCGTTCTCAAACCCAAGGTCTTCAGCTGATCCCCTAAACTTGAAATTCTGCCTCGGAGTTCCCCACTTGACTAGCTGGTAAACAAAATAGCCTTAGTGCACAATGAGTGTAGTTTGTGAGTGCGTGTGCGATTGTGTTTTCCACATTCTACTTCTCAGGACTTGAATTACATGCGATTCCAAAGCCTGCATTCATTCACATCAGTGTGCAACTACATGCAAAGGAGACATGCAGTGAAATTCATTCATTAGTTTTGCTGGTAAAGACACATGACATATTTTGCGTTAGTGTCATTTGATTGGTCCAACAAAGTTAGAAATACTATTTGTGTTTACGGTTACTTTTTGATGTAGCCTACACAAGTTTTTATGTTTTTCTCTTTTTTTTTTTTACCCCATCAAACATGTTTGCCTTAGTGGACTTTAAATAATCGTATCCCAAAAAAGAAAGAAAACAAACTGTTAATTCATTGGTGCATCAGATTTTAAAGCCACGTTAAAATGAAGGATCTGTATTAGTCTTAACAAGGTGCAAGTTGTCCGTGTAATCATTAAAATTATTGCATAATAGAGAGACTAGTGAATAGTGCAAGACTAGATTGGGGATTTAGTATTTTTTATAATGTTACACATAAAACTGTAGAATACCATATTTTTAGAGGTTGAAAACTTAAATGCAGAGAAATTCTTGGCCATATATTTCTATGAATGTTGTATATGGTAATTAGGTATTTACGGAGATAAAAGCGGTGGACGTTTTAAAGCATTCAAAAATGAACATTTATCTAGAGCATTTATATTGACTAAATCCATGTGTTGGAAAGTAAGCCAAGAGAACTGATCCTATATTATGAATTTTATTTTAGAAGAACCTCCGATGTGAATTTGTGTTGATGCTCAGCAGTCAAACTGAAACATGTTGCAGGTTTGGTGACCCAGGAACTGAGAGTTATTGTGAACACGGTCCTATCACCACTGCCCTTGAGTAAGGCACTTAACCCTTGGTCACTCTATAGGGACTCCATGCTCCTGCAATTGATGTCATGGAAGTTGCATTGAATGAAATGTGAGTGCTTAATTGTAATTTACTAACAGTAAATCAACTTTTAAAATTTGTCCTAGGACACGAGAAACATGAATAGCTTTTCCTGTTAGCTTTTTAATAAATTTAAACCCCTGAGTACTAGAACAGAAGACCTAAGAAAATTAATAGCATGTTTTGAATTAATTTGCAATTGGAGTGTTTTTTCTTTATGTAACACTATTAATTTTGTGCTTTGAATAGAAGTAGTAGTTGAATGTATGGAATGTATTTTTGTGTGGTTAAAAGTTTTTTCTTCCCTCCACATATATTTTGTTCAATGAAGTACAAAAAACCTGTTGACTGTCATCCTCAGATTATCTCCAACTCATTTATTGTCCACTGTTTAAGTTTTGAACTGCTTAAATTAAACTTTACCCCTACCTTTGGTCTAAATGGTTTTAATATTAATATTAGTGTTAATACTGATCTAGACCAATGTTTCCCCAACCAGGGCTACAGAATGATTGAGATGTGGTATCATTCATTTTTTTCTAGGAATAATTCTTCATTCTTCATTTTTAAAGTATTTCCCTTTTGTAGTTGCTCCTTGGCTGACTTTAAAGACTCACAATATAATCCAAGTTTAAGTATGGAAATAACATTTAATTGGTGAATGGCTCCCCTGCAATCGACTATTCTTACGTCCCTACTATACATTAGGCAAAAAACAGTATGTGAGAAGATAAATATGATTTTGGATGCTATTGAATCAGTTGCCTAATGATTCAATGACTCACTCATAGCAGTTGGTGTCACCCACTGGTGTATCATCTTTTTTAGAGACCAGATTCAAAATATTAAAATGTCTGTAAAGAATTCCTAAAGCGAAAAGCTTCATTTTACTCAATATTACTTTTTGTATCTATAGCAAAATCACACTTGCAGTTGGGTGTTGTTGCAGCTGAATAATTTTCTGTTTTGGCTACATAAAAAAATGCATTGGAAACATTGGTCAAGACAGTCTATTCATGCACACTGCCATTCAAGATACTGCACTGCAGCATGGGGAAACTGTATTCCACAGTAAGGGTCAACCGTTAACACTTGTATAGGTGTGAAATATCTAAAACACACAGACATTAGCAAAATTATTATACGCTCTAAATTACATTTTACTCAAACAGACATCTCTCTTTCTCTCCCTCTTTTTCTCTCTGACCTCTCTCTGTCATGTGTGTTCACTTACATTAGTATTGAAGTCCTTTGCATTGAAATGGCTGCTAATTGCATTGATCTCCTTTTGTGCATGCATAGCTACTGCTGCTGCACTGTGCTGTGACAAATGGCTTGGGATTACATTGCTAAACCACTGCAGGAGTCTGTCTGACCTACTAGCTACACAGTAGACATCTGACCAAAAACAAACCTCTGTGGGGGGCTGTCCAAATTCACAGTTGTACCTATGCGGGTACAAGTAAAAGCAAGATAAGTGAAGGTTCTTGTTAAAATATATTTATAAATGTTTAATATTATTCAAGAAATTTAGCATAAACTGCAATGACCATCTAATGCCCTGAAAGAGAAGAGATTAGATGCTTTTATAACTCTAAATAAAACTAATGGTGTTCTTATTAATTCATTTAAATTTCCTAAAATGGGGGGTAAATATAGGTAACAAAGAATATCTTCTTCCCAAAACTTAAAAAAAATGCTTCAACACAAGTTATTTCGAACAGATCTCATTTGTGAGCTTCAGTTATACTACCAAGAAATTAAACATTCCTCTGCAAATGGACTAAACGAATTGCTTTGACTGGTACAGTTGAAGTCCATTCACAGCCCCAGAATGAGAACCACATTGCTAAAATCTGATTCATGCATTAAAAACTCAGTGCCTTTAATCAGACTAGATTTAAAAGGCAAGAGGCCATCCATCCTTGGGAAATTCAGAAGGGATTGCGATCCACTTCACTGGACACTTCTCCGAGGGTCAGACCTGAACAGTAGAGTTGTCGCAGGAAAGCGAAGGACACTGTCACTGTCATCGGAGGTGAGTAGAAAAGAAGTGCATGTGTGTTTTTGTGTGTGTGGGCCCCGATCGCCACACGACAAAAAGGCCAGAGAAAATTACAACACTTCAAGTGTTTCCGACACCCCAGCAGTGTCTGTGGCAGGAAATATGTAAATACGCTGCTAATCAAACGATCTGGAATTGCAAATGCCACAGCGAGGTCACGACCCAGAGCCTTGCTAATGGAGGGTTTAGGGTACTGGTGAAGCAGGTTGGAGTGACGGGTACCACCGGGTTGAGAGCGGAGAGCGGACCCCTGGCGGACGACCTCTGCCTGCAGGCCCCTCACTATGCTGACAGTAATGAATGGAGAGAGCTGTTTATGCATATCAATGATTATTTACAGCCAAACAGCTGAGAGAGCGAACGCTAGTCAGGGACGCAGACACTCTCTTCTGTTCACCTCGCATCGCCATTGTTAAATGCGAGAGGCTGGCAGCCAAGAAAATGACGTCTCTCAATGAGAAGGCTTTATGTTATGGATGGAGTTAAATTCTCTGAACATAAACGTGCTTGTTAAATTGACAAAAAGAATGACATTTAACTAAAAGACATTAAAAAGTCTGATAAACTCAAAATAATAAATTTGATTTATACCCCTCTCCGTTGTAAAAACTGTAAAATAAATAAATACTTTGTTACCTTTAAGTCACATACATAGTACAGCACAATTAAGGATGTCACATCAGTAACATGACTTTTCACTTTTTTTGGTAATTGTTTTTCAATCATTGTTCAGTACAGTATATCCAATATTTTATTGCGCATGCTAATTTACCCTATTTTAACCTTTAGATTATGCTCAATCTTATCTCAATCTTTAAAAACATTTATAATGTGACCCCTTAATTCATTTGCAATATTTAAAACAATTGTTAACTTAAATCCAAATGTATTCGGATAAAATAGTATGTAAATTAATATCAGTCATTTATCAGCCATGACATGAAAATAATGATTTTATAAGCCATAATTTTAATATCAATGCATTGTTAATGGGTTACTACTGTTGATAATATAAAAAAAAAAAAAAAAAAAAGTCTTGTATTTTTACCTTGAAATTACCTTTGCTGTGACCTAAAGTTATTTTTTAAAGACAATAATATTAATAACACTTTTAATTGTAATCTTTAAGTTATGATTGCTAAAATTCCTTTATAGCATTTAAAGCAATGGTTTATTCCTTTATTTTTATTTTGCTCAAATAGTATATCTAGAGTAACCCATTCGGAACAGTCCTACTCTACTTCATGATAAATCACTTTGTTTTGCCCTTCACACTTAAACTAGAGTCAGACATATAAAGAACATCCTCAATCTTGCATATTAACTTGTCCTGTATATTTTCTGACACCCAGCAGCCTTTGTCTTTTAGCATCATTGTCAAAGCTTTATGGATCCATGTGATTTGTGCCTCATATCAGCAGAGGAGAGAATTAAACCATATCTAAAGTATGCTAATCAGAAGCTATTCAGTAGGTCTGCACTCTTAAAAGTGCAAATGGTTCCCCGGACATCCAGTGACATTTAACATAGCCCTCACTAATTTGTGCTTAATAGGCAAAAAGTGATTAGCATTAACGTTACAGACATTTCATACATCCCCCTTTCCCATTAATTTTTTTCTTCTTTCTTTTTTTACTGATACTTAACAGTTGATGTATGTAGCTGGATTCCACAGCTTAAACTAATGCTACTCTTTTGGCAGAAATCCTTCAGAAGTATAGCAAGAGTACCAGTATAGTCTGTTCTGTGACAAAAAGACAAAATAGCAAAAAGTAACAGAACATTTTAAAAAAGCCGGTTAAAATAAATCCCGGGATATCAGTCAGGCGCTCTTAAAAAAAACCTCCAGGGTCTGACTAAAGTGGCTAATGTGCATGGGATTAGCCAAAAGAGCTAATATACAGCTCTTCTGGTTTGCCCAACAGAGTCATGTGTCATTTGTTCATCTAGACCAGTTAAGATGAATGGACTAGTGAGGTTATAAACACTCTCATGTACCATTTATAACTCTCGTGTCCTCTTCTGTCAATGGTGGTCTCTAAGATGATGGCACAAAGATCTCTAACAATGTCCTAGAACTGATGTTCTCAAAGTCAGAGCAGTGTAAGGACAATGGTTCAATCACTTCGCCTTCAACACAAACAACTCTTCAACCTTCTCATGGGAAATGGGCAGAGCCAATGATGATGGACAGTCCAATCTTCCAACCAGACACCTCTAAGAAGGACAAGACTTTGGCCCACTACCTTTGGCCCAGCCAGAGCTGAAGGTGATAAATGTATATTGGCAAAGTGTCTGTGCCAATGCTATTAGCCTGAAGGTTTAAACTCTTGTGTAATTTTCTTTAGAGACTTCTTTATAGGCAGAGCCCACAGTATTGGCAACTGTGATAGGAAGACTTGACTCTCCCAGACATAGTGGAGTGGAATTTCTGATTAGGCCTCTTCCAATGCATTGAGCCAGTAATGAGCGAGAAGAAGAAGGAAATCTCTCTAAACAAATAGCGATGTTAACAATAGCAAAACTTTAAGTGCTGATGTGTTTAACTAGATATTTAGTAGACAAATGATGAATGGCCTCAGGGAATTCTTAGTGACCGACTTAGAAGCAGGTTGCCCACCACTAGTGTTACCAAAGGAATGGCAAAACAGCGATTTTAAACATGTTTCCAGAACACTTCCACCCCTGTCAATCACTGGTCAACAAACAGATAACCACGCCCCCATACCCACGTCATCACAGAGTGGTGGAACTATTCGCCACGGATTCCTTCGAGATTTTATCATTTTCATTTTATTATTATTTTTTAATGAAGGTGTAAATAAGGCCTGTGGTAAACATATGCTTGAGATGCTTTTACGTTTTGTTCTACAACATAAATGACACTCATCCATACCCAAAACACAAATTTTGAAGCATTTATGTTAAGTGATACAGCATGGCCTCTTGCACCTTATGTTTATTTAAAAAATGTAACTAGCCTATGCATTATTAAAAAGCTTATTAAGCTTAACACTATAAATATAAATATTATAATTTAATGTATATTACCTCTGAATATTTATACAAAATTTGTGCAAAATGTACTTAACTTTCAGGGTCTCATACACTTTTTCTCATACTCCGCAACATGGCAATGTGTCCTCGACTTATTCCCACCCTCACCTTCTCTTTTACAAGGAACAGAAGCAGACTTTGTCAGTCCTCAGATAAATGCACGCAAAAAAAAAAAAAAAAAAAAAAACCGCGTTAGTAATTTGAGTCTTTTGTAATACACTTGACAATCATGCTGGAATCTTTCACCCCAGAAATGCTAATTACTCGCGGCGGGAAACAGTTATGGAGAAGGGCGCAGGAGTTTAATGTATTCCAGTATTGCCGTAAAGTCGACAAAGCGGAGCATTTGCGTGCCTCTCCTTTTCCCAAATACCTTAAGCCAAATGCTGAAGGATTGTTGTTAATTGGAGAACCTTTAATGAGCCAAGAGTGACTTTATGAAGGTGAATTGAGCCTACGGCTATATAACGACTATCATTGCACCCTGTTTTACACGGTTGTCTGCAGCGGATTAAACGCTCCCTAAATGACGTAGGCTACATTATATTGCAAAGCTGAAGTTTATGAAACAAACTACGCTATAACTTCACTCTAACATTCTTCTAGTCCTAGTAGTTTCTACGTAAAGGGATATGAAATGTATAAATAGAAATGTCAACGTGACTTACCCCGAAACTTTTCTGTGTAATGGTAAGTTGGCCTAGCTCCTTTTAAATGCTCGACCTGGATCTGGCCATAACACAGCTAGACTTATTCTTGACACAGAAACGTGATTAAGTGAATCTACAATAATCACGTCAAACTGTATTGAAATAATTCACTAAATAGGCTATTGTTTTTGTAAAGAGTGTCATTCCATCAAAGGAGGCAGCAGCGTCTCTTTGACAGTTACTGATGCGACCAGCAGATGGCGCGCTGCGGTAAGCAGAGAGCCCTGGAGCGGCTGGAGGCATTTTCAGACAACACTGCCTCCAGAAATGTCTTCTCAGAGAGGTCAGCAATCGTTGTCAGCAAAGCACAAGCAAGGAATCTTTTTCTTTCTTTCTTTCTTTCTTTCATTCATTTTGTTTTTCATTCACTGATTACATTGATTGCACTGTATGAAATTAGTTGATTATTGAGATGTTTAGTTATGCATGGGAATGGTCGGATAGCCATAAGTGTTTGTCATTACCTCAAAATGTGCTTTTTTATTATTATTATTTATTTCTTTCTTATAGAATGCCGTTTTATCCATCCATCTCTGTCTTAGCCCTCTTATTTAAATAAAACCTTGCCGTCTTGTCTTCGCTAAGCCATTCCAGCCTCCCTTTTCTCCCTTACCCGTGTGTCAGATCGGCTGAGCGTCAGCATGTCAGGACCCAGCTCACTGGCAGTGTCAGTCAGACATGGGTTTAACAGACACGGATCATAGACGGCCCTGCCAGCTAGAGAAGACTACGAGTTCCAGCGCTCAAGGCTCGGGGAGTAGATAGCCTACCGTTACAGGGGCATATGTTCTTTGGCAGCCCAGTCAACTCAGACACTCACCCTCTCTCTTGTTGACTCAGCCAGCTGGTGGTGGAAGAGATGGGCAGCCAGCTGATTAGAATGACAGGCATCTCACTATGTGAAAGGCAGGCTGAGAGGCCAGGGCCTCACACACACACACACACACACACACACACACACTCACTCACAGACTCATGTAAACCTAGAATGAGCAAAAGAGTGAGACAGAGAGGATGAGAAAAAGAAAGGGACAGAGGCTTCACACAAAGCAGAAGCTACACAAATACCGAGCTCAACAGCGGGTCAGCGGAGTGGGCGAAGAACAAGGAGAGAGACGGAGTCCTCACATGCCCCTTTTCATCAAGATTCGACATGATGGCTCTTGAAGACACTAAAACATTCCTGTATGTGGTCATACAAACACTAGATGCGTAGTTCGATTCTCAACAAAACTGAAATTTCCTCTGATGTATTGTCAGCAAATATCGCCCACTACATTTATAACACTAAGTAAGTCAGCAAGCCATTTGTGTGAACTAAAAGCCGACCCGTTCTCCAGTCGCTCTGATAATAGGCGCTGTAATTGATCCTGCATCGGGTTATTGATGTCTGGATCAATTAGCCTAAAACTGGCTATGTTCGAGGTATTCATTTTAGGAAACAATCTGCCTTTATAATACTGCACATTAATCATTAGTAAATGCCACTTAACACAAGGTTAATTACACTCTTAACGACTCTCATAACCATTTTGAAGCTGAGAGCTCTTGTATGTGTAATTTGCTCGTCATAATCTTGAGCATAGTACATTTTAAGTGGCTGATTGATGGACAGGAAATAGAATCTGCCCATCATTTTAAAAGATAATAAAGCACCTTATACAAGGAGGTCAGACTGCGGGAACAGACGGCAGGTAAAAGAGGTAGTTCATGCTCACGCTAAAATTGAAGTTTTCAGGTTTTCAGATTTTTTGAAATGTCATGGGTAATATTGAAGCCAGGGAACTTTTTTGTCAGTCATTCCTAAACTCACAGTCATGGAAAACCTGGAAATGTTGGGGACATGTTATTAAATGGTGATTTTCAGACATTTATATAGTAAATAAACAGTTTTCTAGTTATGCTCTGTTAAATTTTTTTTTTGTTTGTTTGTTTTTTTTCATTTATATTTCATGATAGGAAGCAGCCGAAGTGAAGCTCAATCTCTGAGTGAATCATTATTCCAAGTCGGATCTTTTCAATGAATTGACCAAACCAGTTCATAGATGATTCATTATTGAATCAGTCTGAATCAAAATTGATTTATTTTTTCCCCCAATAATCACAAAATACTGATTTGGTAAACTTTTCGAAAAGTGTCTCAAAAGACCGGGGAATTGTCAAGGCCTGTAAGTGTTTTTTCTTCTTCTTTTTTTTTTCAAGCATGGAGTAAAAAAAAAAAAAAAATCCATGCTTTTGTTCAGCCTTAAACTAAAATTTGAGCACAATGCTTGTTTGATTTGTGAGTGAATCACTCTTTTGAGCCTTTTTTTTTACATTTCATTTTATTTTTTTAATAAATTAGCAACACTGGTTCACGAATGATTCATTAGTGAATAAGCCTGAATCTAAATGATTTGTAAACAAAAAATAATAATAATCATTATATATTAATAATCACAAATGAATGTATTGGAAAACCTGGAAAGTATTGTCAATGCTTAGAAGTCTTTTTTTTCCCAGGCCTAGAAAAAATCCATATATATTTTTCTAATTATGCTCTACTATAAAATATTTTACTTGATCTTGCAAGATTGCAACGTTGAGCGTAAAACTTGAAGAAACGTTTGACTTGTGAGCAAATCATATTCTAGCAACGGATCTGCACTGGCTTAATCTCATCTTAATCACTTTCAATTTATTTTAATTTTGCAACAGAGCAAACAACAGACTTTTTCGGCAGCAAGCCTTCTTCAGTGAATCATACGTATGATCAAGGTATGATTCACCGAAGAAGGCTTTCTGCCGAGAATATGATGTGCTGATAGATCAACGCACCCAAGACTAAAGTTGAGTGCAGTGAACTTAATTTTTTCATGAACTGTAAGCAAATCATGAACAAATGTAAAAAATTATTTTTAAAAATCACCAAAACGGACTGGAAAGGTCATTGAAACGTCCTGTACGGTAGAAAATTTTTATCTATATTATGTGACCAAAATTCAATCAGCATTGAGAATATGAAAAAACCCTCCAATATTCTCAATAAGTAGTTCAAATTCTGAATAAGAATGGAAATAAATGATTGTTAAGTTCATTAACTGTTGGCTGTTCATGTCTGCCGAGGAACAGCAGGCTCATTAGAATATGCAGTCACATGTTGGATTGTCCAATCAGGATAAAAACAAATTGAAACATGTTATAGATAGTGTAACAGACCTTGTGTTTACTTCAGCTTTAGTAATATAAGCTCACATGTCCAACTTGTAATCTGAAGGTTTATTCCCCCTGCTCATTGACTGGGGCTTTGTTCCAGCTCGACCCAACTTCGGTTGGCTTCAGATGAAAACTATCGATTTAAAGTCAGTTTACGGAGGATTTCATTTGTTCAGAAGCGTGAGAGCTGCTAAAGCATTGCAATATCAGCATTAACAGGAAACACTACCTCGCACGCCTTAAACTCGTTTCACTATGTTCCGGGGACACTAATGGCAGCACAGAGTTAATCAGAAAAATGTCAATTAATCAAAAGCAGATTGATAGGCTCCTTCGTTTGAGTAACATTTTACAAGGGCACGGCCAGTCGGTATACGTTCCACTTCCAAATTAACTGCCTTTTTAAAAAGGTGCAACCTCTGTCCATCTCTCTAAGAACAAATTAATTCTGGTAACCTTGATATTCAGGCGGATTCACGAAAAAGCACACTTACATTTCTAGCATTTACCCCCCCCCCCCCCCCCCCGTTCTCTTTCATACACACACAAACACATTCACACACATGATTCAGGCTCTTGTTCGCACCTTGTACGTTTTCAACATGCAAGGGTAAGTGGGCGGCACGCTAGTCCTCCCCCTCATGCTCGCTGCCATCTTTATATGATGTTTTGGGTAATAATCACTGCTATCAGGCCATCCTCTCTCTCTTTGTTTCATTTCCTGTTCATCGGCAGGCACGCCGCCTCTCTCCGCTCATCCCTCTTCTCAGCTTTGTGTAGCGCGGGGCCTTTACAATAGAGAGGCGAGGCAGAGGAGGCGTGCGGTTGGCACAGCGTGTCATTAACTCTTTACTGTTGCTGCAGAGCCAGACAGCAATCTGACTTACTGCACACGATTACACCAGGCCCCTCTGCAGCCTAACAGTATTTATTAACATGTCCCTCCCTGTCACCTATCAACAGGTACTTAAAGGCCTTTCACCTCGTGGAGCACTTAGCTGTTAGAGGAACACCTGTATTAATGTGTCACTCCCAAGCTATTTCTGTGAGTTAAAAGGCAGCTATTGTGCCGAATGATAGCGCACGACCCATCTGTACAGTGGAGAAAAGCAGGTGTACGAGCCGTTGCTATGATAGAGTAACAAAACTACTTAAAGTAATGAATAATTGATAATTGCTTCATTTAAACCGTGTTGTTAAATGATCAAGTGAAACTTTGGGCTCTGAAGTGCAATTCTTTAGAGCCAAATGCCAAATTGTTGTGAATATTATTACTGTACTATTCGTAAATGACAGTGTACAGTCATTATCACAACGTAAGCATTGAACTAAAGGGGTCTTGAATCACCATGAAAGGGTTTATTTTGCAATAAGTACAACTATTGCAAATAAATCAATAAATGGACTTGAAATATTGATTTGAATTTGAAATTGTTTTATGTGAAAAGAAAGACATAGCCTAATTAACAGGTAGATAAGAAAGTCAATATCTAATAAACAGTTAAGTGGTCATTATACAAAATTTCAACTGGCCAATCAGAATCAATTATTCCAGAGGTGAAAGTCAGTCATTGTGCAGGGCTCAATACTGTCAGCAAAAAATGTTTTAAGATATACTAAGCATG
This sequence comes from Carassius gibelio, assembly GCF_023724105.1. Taxonomy (NCBI): domain Eukaryota; kingdom Metazoa; phylum Chordata; class Actinopteri; order Cypriniformes; family Cyprinidae; genus Carassius; species Carassius gibelio. Next base: position 20,631,654 of record NC_068389.1, on the reverse strand, counting down.
CAAACTGTACTAAGGTCATGGAGAGTATCTGTCTCTATTTAATAATAAATGTATTTATTAACTTATTCTGAATAAATAAGAAGAGCATTGTACTGCTGGGTCATTATCTGATGATTTTTTAATTACTAATTCGGGGAAATGTCAGTATGTCAGTTTGTAATTACACCCCCCCCCCCCCCCCCCCCAAAAAAAAGAGAAATTTGACAGACAAGAATTGCTTTCCACTCCATTTCAGGGGAACACTTATATTTAGACATTTTACAGGTATGTTTAACCAAACTCAAGCTGTGACACATTCACACACAGATTTGGACGCAAATGGGGATACAAAAGTCTAATAAAAATGCTTCTATTTAGAACTTTTCTAAGAAAAAGAATAAAATAAATAAATAAGCAATAACTTACTTACAACATAATAAAAATGAACATTATTTCTCTAAATCCTCAGAATTGTCAGTTAATTTAACTCTAACATACCTTTCTATTTAAAATAATAATAATTAGAAATTTCTGCAGTTCTCTGAAACAATCAAGATTACTGTTTGTTTGCATATTAAAAATACACCCAATGGAAACATGTCAACTCCCATCTATATTGCAAAAAAATAGGTTTTTACTCTCTCATATGAGGTGATTTTTTTATTCTTTTTATTTCGAAAAAGGAATATTTTGCTAAACTACAATGGTGTACGAAAAAAAGTCACATGAGCATTCTTTAATGTACTATAACCTCTGAAAAACACCTTATTCGTGGCTGCAAATATAAGGGGCTTTCCTTGCCATTAATGCTTGGACAACCCCTTATTATCACTGCACTTGTCTGCGGTGCATTATAGCTGGACACGGCCACACACAGTCAATGATTGTGTTTATACCAGCTGAGTCGAGCTCTCTGTGCTGCTTCGCTAGATACCGCCTACGTCTCTGATTAAAAAAAAAATATATTTTTTGCAAAGTTTTGTGCAAATCTTTAATGGAAACTGAACTAAACTAATGAGAATTTAACTGCTATATTTTCAATGTGGTCGCCGAATTTTAAATTCAATTTTATTTACTGTCTGGAAATTAAGCATTGTATTTTAAAAACCTCTTACACATTTGTGTAAGCAGTACACATAAAAACATGGACATTAGAAACGCTGTACATACCAGATCCGTCGTAATAACGAGTCATAAACACATCCACAGCTGTAAAGCCCGGTTTAGTTAGAAAGGTAAGGGTCCACTGAACGACATCTCATGGAGCACGTTTGGTCCAACGAAGCAATAACGTTGTAATATTGATCATACTTCCTTTGTTTACGTTTCAGTTCTTCAGCAACAGAACTGTTTGTGTCCGTTATGGAATAACTCACGGTTGGAAACTGCGTCTTGGTAGTAAAAAAAAAAAAAGGCATGGTTTTTCAGCGTACAGTGTCACAAACAGAATGAGACGATCCGCCAGAGAAAAGAATGAATGAAAGGTAGGCGAAAGATAGTTTATTTGAATTTTGGCGCTACCTCGTGACGCGCTCTGACGCACCTGTCACCTGATGGAGGCGGAACTTATAGCGATTGCCTTTTCTTTGTTTGTTTTATTTTAAAACAGTTTTTATATATGTGAGAGTGTGTTTTATGTTGAATGTGATTGTATCTGCATGATTACCATCTGTGCAAATTAGCTGGCTATTACTGTATGATAATGGCTATCAAAGTGAATAGAGAGAGTGGATTATTTACTTTATTGCGCATTTGTGTTATTACCATCTGTATAAGTGGCCATCAGCACATATTTGCATCGTAATTCATTGTAAATGCTGCATTTCTAGCAATCTCAGGATTTTCTGTAATTGGCAAACAAAGTTAAATCTTTATTTTTTATTTTTATTATTATTATTTTTCTTACTCAGATTATTCTTATTGTATTTTTCTAGTGCTCAAATAAATCACTTATATGAAGTTTCTGTCTAGTGTTTTATAATTGAAAAAAAAACTATGCAGTGGTATGTTTACTGACTAAATAGTTTGTAGAAGCCTTCAATACTGTTGGGAAATATATTTTCTTATATTTGTGTGTGTGTGGGGGGGGGGATCTAGACATAGTCTCAGAAAAATATAAGTCTCATTTTTCATGATATCTTATTCATATTTGAAATATAAACTCATGAGACATGTGGTTTTCGACCCATTACTTTTCTAGATTTCTATGAGACTCATTTCATGTATTTTTGTATCAAATAAAAAAATATTTAAGTGTGGTAAAAAAAAATTCAAGCCACTTCAGTGTCTATAACTTTTAATATTTTTGAGCATTATCAAATCCGGTTGATAAAAAGTAAAGCCCAAAGTGTCTTCTTTCCAAAGATAAAAAAAATCTTAAATTCCAAAAATTATGTTTGTAACACACTGAAGTAGGAAACTGTTACAATTATAAGTTAGGTAGAGCACTTATGGTGAGTCCCATAATGAGGGAAACAGGTTAAAAGAAATAAAACAAAACCTGAAATGATTCTAAAGATGTGACTCAATCTCTGCAAGAGAAAGAAATGAGACTCATTCGTTTATGATATGCACCATATAATACATACACACTGAAAACTTAAGGGTGAAAAGCGAACTAGGCATATTGCGAATAATAAAACACCCTATCTGCAGACCATAGGTGAATATACATGCTTTGAGAACAAAAAAGAAAAAGATTTTGGTGTGAACACCAACACCAACAGCATATTTGGGCATTCTACATGTGTGAATTGTCTGTCCTATCTCCTCGTCTCGAGGGACAACAGGACAGGTGGCCATCATAACCAAAACAGATGCTGAAGAGAAGCAGTGCTGATGAGATTGTCTGGCTACTGAGAGAAAAGAGAAGTGGTGATGAAGTCAGCGCTTTTGTTCTACTTCATACGCGGTCAAGGCCGCCATGTTGAGGCACGTGTAAACTCTCGCTCCCCTGTGACAAAACGAGAAAAATAGCTCTTGGCAAAATGCACATTTCTTTTTTTCCTCTTGGAAGACAGGATTTGTTTTTTTGTCTGTTTAACATATGAGGGTGTTTCTCCTGCATGAAAGGCTGTTTCAGAGAGGAGGCAACACTGAATAGATCGTTTGCACCATAAAATGTCTCCTTTGTTTGAATGGAAGGCTAACAACAATGCAATACACAACAGAATAAAATGAGGTATTTTCTCCCTCTGTTGAGGAGAGGGATTGAAAAAAAAAAAAAGATTTCTATAGCAACACAGTATTCAGAACCTTAAAGTCTTATTTTTCAGCACAGAGCAGAACTTGATTACACAATGGAAGGTGCTTATTTAAGAGATGAATTTACATGCTAACAATCCTTCCATTCAACAATCGTGATTCAGATGATCTATATCTCATTTGAGCTAGGCATCTGAATGGCGTGAAACAAAAGAGATACACAATAGTGTATGATGTTGCATAGACTAATGGGATTTATTTTAAAAAGAACAAAAGCACTGGGGCACTCGTTTCAGAACAATATAATGTATGGAAAACAAGAAAAGGGGCTAAACTACGATTATTTACATGTACAATTTCAGATTATTGTTATTTTTGAGCACTTTAATTCAAATCACCAGTTGGCATCCAAAATAATGGATATTTTACACAACCATAAAACTAAATGGCAATTCTACATATGTGTGTCAATGCAAGAACTGGAGATTCACTGCACTTTTTTTACACTCACACATTACCAAATGTAATTGGATGTCAGAATGGTAAAACCAACAAACATGACATAGAGTCAGATATATATATTATATATATATATATATATATATATATATATAAAATAAAAAATAAAAAAACATTAACCATTATACCTTAATGCTAAACTAAGATTTAAAAGGTTAAATGAACTGCTTTGAAATGTTAAGTGACAGTGATTTCATTTTAGGACAGACATAAATGACATGCATACTATTGATTATACATAAATACTTGTAATATAATAATATAATAATAATAATAATAATAATAATAATAAATACATATTTATTATTGATATATACAATGAAATAATTATAAATAAATTTAACCAAAAGTAATTCAATAATTGGTCAATTACTACATGTAAAACATAAATATTACATTAATACATTCAGGTCAGCTGGGTAAAAATAAATGAAAATAAAATAAAAAAACAACAACAACAAAAAAACAACAACCGTAAAATAACTTTGATATTACATAAAAATGGTTTATTTAATTACACACACACATAATGTTTTTAAAAACTTAAAAAAAAACTTAAAATGTATATTTAAAAAAAATAATCTAATAAAAATGACAAACACAAAAACATTGCAAAAGATTTAAATAAAAGGTGAAAACAAAATATAAAAATAAAATCTAATTCACAGTCTAAATAACACTGGTCAGACCTATCAATCAGAGCGTATGGAGATTTGAGATACCCAACCACGGCGGCTCTGAGTTCTCCTGCATTGTTTTTTTGTATCAGCATACACTGTTGTTTTGCAGCTTTGCTGGGGTGTAGTCTGTGCTGATGAATTAGGAGAGCTGTAGGCTGGCACTGGAGAGGAATGCAGCATAGGTGATGAATATTAGTGTCTTCTCTGGTGTTAAGTTTGAATTAATCATCTCACGGCTGGCGAGCAGAGCCACAGTCCAGCGGCTTTACCGCTACGGTCCCACAAAGAGAATGTATTGCATCAGTCCAACATGGTACACTGCATCCCTAAATGTTTGCTTCCCTCTTTTCCTTTTTCAGACAAAAGGAAAGAAATGGCAAAGAATACAGGGATGGAGAGGGCCACAAGAGAAGAATAGCTTGGAGATGCACTTCACAGTTTATCATCTTGCTTTGTTTTCAGAGGATTGTTAGAGGAGAAACTGAGATCAGGAGCCTTCTAGCCATGAATGTCCAATTTGGAGACCACTGCTTGTACGTACTGATGACTACAAAATACTAACAGCTGTTCTCACACCATTTCCTCCCTATTGGCTTTTTCCCACTCACGCTGCTCTTTCCTGTCTCTCTCTCTCTCTCCCCTCCAGCGCTCTGCAGTGATAGATAGACATGTGTCTGTGACACCAAAGTGCCTATCTGGCCCTGGTGTGTCAGCTCACCTTTATCAAAGCATGCACAGGTATATCCAGCTGCCATGGCTCATTACACCACCGCAGCGTGCCTGAAATGTTTGAGCTGCTTCTGTCGCACCCCTCCCTCTACATCCCTCCCCCCAACCCATCACCCCTGCGCTCTACTAACTTTGTAGCGCCCAAGCTAAAGGAGACAATTGAACGAAGGCCATTAGACAGCAGCGGCGGAAAAATGGGTGCGGGTGAGTGATGGATGTTAAGCACAGCCGCTCCGGCTGAGGGCAGGTGATCGGCACTAACGAGGGAGCCGTCAGGCCTCGTTCTGACAGATGGGGACGGGGCAGCTAATATTGGCAGGCGATTGACAGCGAGTACAGTGATTAGCGTTGCTTAAACACTCCCCCCACACACCTTACCTCTCACAGCCTGCCCCTCCTCGCTCGGAGACTGACCGCTGGATGACACCGGCTGATTGTACCGACGGAGGGACAAAAGGGCAGAATGGTACAGAGTTTTCTCTGGGAAAATTTGTGCTGGTGTATGTGCCGGATAATTGATTAAAAGTGAATACACAGGTATGCATTTTTTATAAACTTTAAAAGTATAAGATGTAAAAGCTTGAGCATTTAAGTATTAAAATATTTATGTAATTTTAAAACATGTTTATCTCAGATGTTAATGTATATCTAAAATATACATTTCGCATAAACAACATATATATTTGTAAACTAAAGATGTAAAATAAAAAGTAAATTCATTTACAAATTGGAAGAATATTACAAATTGAAAAACAAACAAAATGTACAAATGAAACATTGAAAAATATACAATTTGAAAAGACATTATACATACATATAATTTAAAGAAATATATTATTAGATTTTTTTAATTATAAAAACCTGTAAAAAATTAAATTAGTATGTGTGATTTATGTTTAAATATTTTCTGGTTTTTATTTACCATTTTGTACATTTTAAATGAAAAAAATAAAAACTGAAAACTATTTTCCAAATTCCTTCTTAAAATGTTCAAAACTCATTTTTCCTTATCTTTTCCATGTTTTTTTGCACTCCATCCATTACGCTCCTGTGCTAGGCTACCAAAACTCCTGTACTCATCCAATTATCCACCCATCCATCATCCGCTCTCCAAAATTGTATCAACACAATGAGGCAATAATGATCTAAACCCTGTGCTAGTGTGGTGGACCCACTACAATGAGACCGGCACTGCCGCTCATGGCCTGTGGACACTCAGATCTATAATAAATCCTTCAGCGCTAGTTTGCTGTTCCGTAGGAGCTGGTTCACCTTGTTAGGAGCTAACAAACAGCCTTGGGCCTCCTGGTTAGCTGCACAACTCCATTAGTCATCTGATGAAGAGCCCATGTCTGATACCAGCACAACAGCAAGGCAACCACTCCATCTTTACCTGCAAGAGAAGCTTTCAGTTATGACCCTGCTAAAGCACTTTTCTATGGTTAGCATTTCAGATGTAAAGTATGAATGCACTGTGGGTGCTCACAACATCTATTAACGTTAAAGTCCTAAAACACCAATGCATTTAACGTAGAGGCAAGCTATAGGAATAAATCAAAAATGAATCCGTGTCCAACTTTACTCAGAATGTAAGCTGCACTTTGTAAGGATATAGTCTGAGTTTTATCGAACTAAAGCCCTGACGCTATTTTGCTGGTCTGTGAATCAGTTTAAACTATTTAAGCTCTGATCTGTGGTGCCTCATAATGAGGCAGATACCTTATTCCAGTCCCATTTGTTTCCTTTAGTTTAAGGCCAATAGGATGACACTGAGTTGGAAAAGGCCCTTGAAAATGCCAGACATGGAGCCATTTTGGGTTCGGATCAATGGTGTAATTTGGTGCTTTGGAGACTGTGAACTTCCTCTTGCCTTTATGGGTCAAAGGGGAAGACAAACAGGCAAGCATTACATTTTACAACCTACATTTATTTACCCTCTATACATTTCACACGCTTATAAAAGAGAACGTCTGTTGTATGTAGGCATCATAATTTCCAATTAAACTCAGTTCAAGATGAAAGTCTTTGTGGCAAACAGGAAGGAAATGTAATTTCTTTCCATTGGCTACTGAGAATGTTTAATATGATATTCGGTGCGAACGTAGTCTTAAAGGACACCAACAGGACCTGATATTGGATACATGTATTAGTATTTATCTCTTCTTATTAAAGCAATAAGCAACAAGGCCATATTACAATCATTTTACCCCAGGTATGTACTCAGAGCTCACTTAACCATGGTAAAAATAATAAATAATAAGTAATGATAGTGCTTTAGCCAAAACGGATAACTTGAAGCAGTAAAAAAGCATTGTTCACTAAATGAAAAATAAATAAATAAAAAATGACACATTAAACTACAGACTTCAGTTCAGAAAAATAAATAATACAACAAAAATATGTTTTCTATATTAATCTTATATGTAGTTTTATATGACATTCATTTAAAGTAAAGATACATACAGAATATCAACATATGGGGGAATATTGTTGGTCTAGCTAGCATGTTTTTTTTTTTAATGATGAAATTCATCTTGTGTTAGCTAATTTGTATTTATTTATTTGTTCATCTGCATTTTAAAGCGGTTTTATACAACTAATCCAGTCAAAATTAAGGACATTCTGAGTTTTATAATAATTTGTTATCAATAAAGATGCTTTTAACAAGATCGTATTCTTTATGTGCTACAGATTATCATTTAACAGGTGTTTTTTTTCTTCTTACTTTTCCTACTGCACGTACATTAAGCAAGTCACCTCACATATTTGTTTTAGAAGAAATACATCTGATGAGATTGGCTTTAATTAAAATATTGCATTTAATCATGTTACATGAAATGATCATCTATTGCGCAGCTGTGTTTATAGAAACATTCTGTGGGTGGAGACTAAAAGGGCTTTGAGTTTGAGCTTCACCTCTCTTTCCCTCAAAGCTTTAATTGGGATGTGTGCAGGCTGACACTCAAATGCTGCGTGGGTGATTTGAGGTGAAGAGTATGATATCACCTTTCCACAAGCACACACTAAGAGATGGAGCAAGAGAGTGTGAAGAAGGCTGCAGGCGCTCCTATGGACAGCGAGTCTCATAAATCCAGCTGTGTGTGATTTGTGCTCAGGCATTGTTATGAAACTCGGTTCGTGGAAATAGAGGACAGCCTAGAAAAAAAAGGGAGGGGGAAAAAAAACGACACAGAAATCAAAGATATCCATCAAATTAACACATCAATGGCTTGATTGTAATCTCCCCGGCACTGCACCGCAAACACTTGCTCTGCCACCGACGGGCACAGAGCTGTGATTTATCAATGCAAAGCTAATAGCATCAATATGAATCTAACTAAAAATCAATATTTCATTACTAAATTGTTGGAGGGAATGAAGAGAGATGAGAGGGGTGGGATGGTTCTCCTGGGTGAGAGCATCTGGAGTTCACTGTGACACGATGAGTGATGCGTGACTCTGGGGCGCTGGGAGAGGACACGGGGAGGACAGCAGGCCGGAGTCCTACCAGAGCCATGAAGCCGCGTCTACGACTCTTACCCTGCACCGTCTCCATCATATCTTTCTGTCCCCCTTTGCCACTTTATCAGTCTCTCTCGGTTTCTTATGTATTTTTAAAAAGGTGTAAAAGCAGACTTCTTTTTTACTGCATTGACTCACATTATTGAATAATGACAATTGGTGTAGAATGCTTTTTCTTTTTGTGTAAGTTTCTTTTGATGTACTTCTCACCAAAAGAGTTTTAACATATAAAGCCAGTGATGTAATAAAGGCTTTTTAACTTTTCACAATTCGAGTGTGTTGGAGTTCTTGTCTTTAGCTTTTTCTTTTACTTTCTTCTAAACTTGACCCCCTGCTTTTTAAGCAGTTTTAAGTGCAATTTTTTTTTTCTGAATTTTGTATTTAGTGAAAAACGTTTTCAAATGATTAATTATTTTATTATTTACTAATTACAAATTATGTTTTTTTTAATTCTAACAATTTATCAATTATTTTTCCGAGAACTGAATTTTTGGCCATTCCTTTTTTAGGCAAGTCCTTATTTATTTTTTTTTATTTATTTTTTTTTAACCATGGTTGAGAGGGGTTTAGATACTTAACCACACCTAAATGTATTGTGCACTTGTTTTTAGGACGGCAAAGATATACATATAAATGTTTAAAACTATATATACTACATGTAGTTATATACACTTAAAAATAATGGTGCTTCACGGTGACATAGAAGAACCTTTTTGTCTAAATGGTTCCATGAAGAACCTTTAACATGTAAAGAACCTTTCTGTTTAACAAAAGGTTCCTTTGTGGCGATGAAGATGAAGATGGTTCTTTAGATTTTAAAAAGGTAAGAAAGAGATGGTTCTTTAAAGGACCTTTGACTGAATGGTTCTTTGTGGAACCAAAAATGGTTCTTCTATGGCATCGCTTGAAGAACCTTTTAAGCACCTTTGTTTTTAAGAGTGTATATGTATGTAGGTATGCATTTATATTTTCTAAATTTAATGAAATTAAATTAATTATCTCTATAAGTTAAATAAACTATATATATGATGTTTATTTAGAAGATATTTCTGAAAAAAATATCAGTTTTAAACTTTAAACAGAAGATTCAACTTTAACCAAGGCTAAACTTTTCAATGAATGAAAATTATAGCATTTATGTATTATGATATACCTTTGATCTTATGTTTTGTGTTGTTTCAGAATGTCAGAGCTGATAAAAGTATCATAAAAGTATTATTTTATTTTAATTTATTTTATTTTATTTAAATGTAATTTTAATTTAAAGACAAATCTGCCTTTTTCTGACAAAGTACTTTCTCCAGTAAATGAGAGTACCACCTGGATCAAGGGTACACTTTTAAGATTCTGTTAGTACGGTGATAGTGCTCTTTGTGAACATGAAGATCATCCTCATTTCACGCATCTTTTCTCTCACTCTCTTCGTTGCTCTACAATATTTTCTACACTCGCTGTTTGCACCTCAGGATTTCATTTTTTCAGATATAAAAGCATTTGCAATCAGTACTGAATCACTGGAGAATCTCCTCTTTACTCTGTTTTGCTGCCTGCATTTTCTCATCTGCAACGTGTCAATACAGAAAGATCTGAGACTGGAAGCCCGGCCTTAGAACTCTCTTCTGAATTCAACGCTAACGATAAGACGCTACGATACACGCACGATTAGCCATAGCGTATGAAATGGTAGGCAGAAGGCTCTTTGCCCCTCGTTGCTTTCCTATGAACCATAGCAGCATCTATTTTGGCATTCCTCTACTCTTCAAACGCCAAACATTTAGACTATTTACCATTTAAATGATCGCCGTTTTTTATCTAGCAGCCTGTGAGAGTGCTTTCGACATGCACAGATTGACATGCCTATGTTTTTAATGCCTCGGGGCAAACCCTCTGGAGTTTAAAACCAACAGACTTTCTGCTAGTGCTGAGAAAACAGCATTTGATCTCAGAAGGAGCAGCAGCCACACTAATGATGATATGCAAGCGCTAGCTAACTTTTCTCAGGGAGGAAGAAGAGCGAGAGAGTGGAAAAAGGAGAAGAAGAAAAAACGCAAAGTATGACAACTCCCAAAGGTGAGATCTGTGCCAGTGATTTGTTTGCTCTACCTTCAGGGCGTCAAGAATTCGTTTATTTTTCCTGATATATTTCCATCCTATTAAATCATCTCTTTTTAAGGTCAAGTTTGCACTAATATCTCCAAAATAAATGTCCCAGAAGAGGGATAAATATTGCATTCAGAGAGCGCCGAGCTTTAAGAGACATCTGTAGGAAGAGGCAGGGACGTGATGTTGAGTTATCCCAGTCGAGATGTTAGTTCGCTAGAGCTGTGATCAGTACTGTATCACACAGTCTTCACCAGAGACAAGCCAAACCCCATGCCGACTGCCGTAATTATTAGCTGCAAACGGACTCAGCTTGAGCACTATTAGAGTGGATTAACAAACGTTCCAGCCATAATTATCAAAGGTGCAAAAGCAGGTGTTTAGGAACCGAATTAGGAGGAGGAACCGTGGCACTGCTGAGAGCACATCAGGATGGAAGGGGATGGGGGGATGCAGGAAACAAACTTCATTAAAAATCTGTACATTTGTTCTCAGACTTTTTGTCTAATTTTCAGATTGCCGGGACTTGCTCTATTGTCGCCAGTTTTAACACGTGATTAAACAGCACATGGGAGGAGGGGATCTGTTGGAAGGAAATCATCAGGGGAACGCTTCTGTGTTTCACGACAGATGTTTCTTATAGGCGGATTGGAGAAGTGTGGCCATTTACCAAAGGACAGGCAGGAAGTGGTGAGGTTTTGGGTGTTAGAAATAAAGAAGGAAAACAGGTGTTGCACCTTTTTTTGCATATTGTGTAAATATTGCGAACTGTAGTTCAAAAGTTTGGGGTTGGACTTTCTGTTAAATAAGTATTTTATGATCACAGAGGCTGCATTTATTTGATCTAAAAACTGTAATATTGTTTAAAATAAAGGTTTTCTATTTTAATATATTTTCAAATAGAAATTTAACCTGTGATGGCTAAGTTGAATTTTTAATGCGTCATTACTCCAGTTTTCAGTGTCATATATTTCAGAAATCATTCTAATATGCTGATTTGCTGCTCGAGAAACATTTCTTATTATTATCAATGTTGAAAAAAGTTGTGCTGCTTAATATTCTTGTGGAAATGTAAAAAAAAAAAAAGTCAGGATTCTTTAATGAATAGAAAGTTCAAAAGAACACAGTTACATGAAATAGATGGGGTTTTTTTTAACATTATTTTATTTATCTCTTTTGATCAACTGAATGTGTCCTTACAGAGAAAATAATCTTACTGGCTTCAAACGGTAGAATGGATATTTATATAAACACAATAAAACTAATATTGGTGGCTACAGAGGACAGTACCTAATCTGAAAACACAACACAGCCAACATTGTGTGAATCAAAATGAGTAAAGTTTTTGAAATATCTCACATTTTGATCACAAGTTGACAGACAAAAATTTCAAATATTTTATATAACCTTAATCTTTTAATTAAGCCCCTAATGCAACCTATTTTTAGACATCAAAGTCAGGGCCCAATTAAAAAAAATATTATATTCTCTAAAGAGTATCCAACATAGCCTTCCAGATAAGATGCTTTTTGGCTTGAAAATAACGAATGGCAAACATGCAAATGTTAGAATCTGCAAAATGAAAAAAACAAAACAAAACAACAACCAGTCCAGCAACACACTTTTTTAAATTCGGACTCAGTGCTTTTCCTTCCCTGAAGCAGGGACCGAAAAGAGAACCAACAATTACTAAGAGATGTGGATACACAAGAATCATTCCTGGCGAATAACAACCGACTTCAAACACCGGTATCTATGCAATCAAATGATGAATTTGACAGTAGGCTGTATAAATAATATAAAACAAATATGAAAACAAACCCATAGTCCTTTTAGAGAGCTAAACGAGGGACCTTGACCCCGAGGGCCACCAGGAACACCAGAGCAAAGGAGGCCTTCTGTGCTTATAGCCCCTCTCTGCCCTCCTTTGGCAGGTGAACAGACAAGGGCTTCACCCACAGGCTGTAGGCTCTTTTACATTCATGCTAAGGGAACGGATGCCCTGACGGATGCCAGTTCACGCACCCCACAATCATGGGCACACCTGCCTGGCCTTGAACACCAAAACGAGGGTCACTGCTGCAAGTCTGATGGGGGGTAGGACCTTTAGCTTTACTAAGTCCACAAATCCCAATCTGGCGTATGTATGGACGGCTCTGTCAACAAACGGATCCCCTAAAAGAGATGTCGGCTGCTGTCCTCGGCGACTTTAACTGGCATGTAAGAAGCTAAAGGGCATAAAACGCAGAAGACTGGTCCGGCACCCGCACAAGTATGTCCAAACGCCATAACACGCTGTTTCCAAACGGGTCCTGACCTCTAGCTCCGGGGCAAACAGGTTGAAGTTATTCATGTCGAGTCTGTGTCTGTTCCACCATCTTCACTTACACATAAGGAGCGGTGGCTTGTTTACTGCTGCCCCGGTCTCGCCTGCCAGGGACCGTTCTAATCGCATTACCAATTTTACATTAGCAATTTTACCTCGTACGTCTCACATAATGGCCGACAACGTATCGTAGATCTTGATTTCCGCAGGAAGCGTTTAGAGTGAAGCTTAGTCTCCTGAGATCTGACCATTCGTACTTGACCCTTTCCTGGGACACCACGATGTACTTTAACATGTTAAACAGCTCTTTTTGAAACTCGCATGTGGAATTTCCTCGACTGACCCCCAGGGGCCTCGGTGAGCTGACGTTATATGTGCATTTTTACAGTTTTAACAGCTTTATAAGCAACTGCTAGAACAAACTTTTTCAGATGAAGATTTGGACCGCTCCCAATGAGAGGACAAACGGATAATTTTTCCTCTTCAAGGCTTTCCAACATCTCGTTCTTGTTTTGGCATCGCACATCCTCCTCTGTGCGGAGTAAAGGAAAGGAAAGGAGAGGAGGTGAGAGAACGAACACAGGAGAGAAACCGACAGAGAGAGAGGGAGCGTCTCGAAGCACAATCGATCTTTGTTGAACAAACTCCTAGCAGATGGCGCTGTGTGTTGGTGACACATTGCCACCCACACTGCTGACTGACTCACTGTTTGCCACGTTTGTGATAAATCACTAAGCTTGAACGATACTGTACCATAACATCATTTGGCTCAACACAAACAAGCTCTGATCTGATCCTTCATTCAATCCGTTTGATGGCAAAGTAAATACATTTCAATCAAATCGTCTTTCCATACCTGAAAATTTTGCCTCACATTGCCGCCCGATTTCACAGGGCCTGGAACAAAAATTATAAGTGTGGGCTCTGCAATGTAAACACACATTTAGTGGGTTGCTTTCATCCCTTAAGAAATTAAAATAGAAACAAATGAGTAAAGTGCTGATATGCAGTAAAAACATAGAGCTATAAAAATGATGGTAAATGATATAGCATAGATTATTTGTTCTGAATTTAATGAGTAATGTCTGAGTTCATTTTAAATCACTCACTTCTGACTGTACACTTTTCGTTTAGCAAACGTGAGCAGAGTTTGAGATATTCTTGAGATCTTTTTTGAAAGTCTAGGAGAAATCTGTAAAATCTGAGAGACAGAAACACTCAATTTCATCTCTCATTTAATCTCATTCTTGTCTAAAATAAAGTAAAATGTACTCTCCATCTAATCTATATAGAAGAAACAAATATCAAATGAAAGAGATTATATTAATCTAATCTCACACAAAAAATGACAATTTAACCTGGGTCAAAGCTTAAACTGTAAATTATACTAACCATGGTACATTCCTTCAGTCCCAGCATTGGTTGTCCTTTTGTATTAAACTTGTTAAACAACATCTTTTCACGGCTGTACGAACATTTACACACATACAGTACATTTTTAGGAGGATGATTTGGGCTGAAGCCGAATGAATGACTATTCCACAGAGACAAGAAATCTTCAGCGGCTCTATCTCTGATGAGTATCAGCTATTAGCTGCTTTTGGCTGGATATTCTCCTGGGCTCTGCTTGTGCTGAGCGCTGGGCTGCACTGCTCTCTCCTTATCACGCCTGTCCACCTGTCACACTTGGCCCTTCTGTCCACTCCCTGCTGCGTTAACTGTTAAACACACACACACACACATTACTCACTCATCTAATCAATCACTCAAAAATGCAAAAAAAAAAAAAATAAATAAAAAAAAAAATAACACGGCACACAAAGTTACACACACACAGTCTACCCACCAAACTGTGTCATGGGCACCCTCGCATTAGTAAGCCAAGTGGATCTTTAATGTGACTTATAAGTAAAAAAATAAAAAAATAAAAAATAAAAAAAAAAATTCATATACTACTATAGATAATGTTTTTTTTTTTTTACACACGCACGCACGCACACACACACACATATAAATGTGTATTAAAAAATGTAATGAATACATCCTAATATAAATATTTGTATAAATCTAAATATTTACAAAGTATTTAAAATATTTTCATAAATATTAAGTTAGAATTTTATATTCACTTTCATATTGATGAGATTTTGTTCATTTGACATCATGGGATTTTTTTTTTTACATATCCAACAATGTTAACCAGTATTAATTGTTTTTCTTAAACTTAAATAAATAAATTTAAAAAAACAACACAAAAATTAACAATAGCATACCAAAATAATTTAACTGAGGCCTTAAAAAAAATAAAAACAAGAAAAAAAAAGGGAGGTACATGCCCAGCAAAAAGGTCTTTGACATCCTCAAGGAAACAAAAAATAACAGTCAAAAACCTTGTGCACATGCTCTGATACAAATAATCACTCAAATTAATACGTATAATGCTTAAAAACTCAGTCCGACATTCACCAGCCAAAGGTCATCTCGCAAAGGCCCAGTGGTCATGGATCATGTGCCAAGCCGGCATGTTTATTCTTGGATTTCACATGCACTATCAAAAGGCAGAAGGATGCAGGAAACCTCCAGACTCTTGCCTTAACAGAGTTAAAACCTCAGGTCGCCCTCATGCGATCGCAGAGACTAGAACTGCTGTGACAGGCTTTCTCCTCGCGCTCTTCCTCTGTGCTGTTCCATGAAAGCTCACACGCTTTGACGCTAATGTTTTTCCGAATTCCTCTCTTAACGATGCTGAAATAAAGTCCTTCCCCTGAGGAGACACTGGCATTAGAGTCAAGTCAAGTCGCGATAGTGCCACCACCGCGCCACCGGTTTATTCGCAAGTGCTCACTACTGCTATTGACTAGGCAGATTAGTGCGCCGCGCATGAGCCCCCCTCGGCCCCCACCACCAGCATCCATGAGAACAGAATGGGGTCAGAGGCGCGTTAGGACAGAACACACTTAGATGCACCAGATTAGATTATTTGAAGCCCTTTGCCGAGCTCTCGTCTTGACAACAAATATCCCCGGGCCACTCAGAGATGGTCACTGGGCGACTGCTCGCGACGTGGCAAAAACAATGTGTTGATTTTGATCTAGTGTGGAGCTGCTCACACTGTCCATAGCAGTTATGTAAATAAACATGTCATTCGGGAGGTTAAAGCTAATTTCAGACCCTCCGTTTTAGATTATGTCAAAGAAAGAGGAGCAGAGAAACACGCTCGTGACCTTTCGGCTAAGGCTGTCTGTGTGGCTAATTTACAAGTGCTGTGTTAAAGTACGGGGTCAGGCGTTTTAAATGGCTGGGCATTCTTTCTATTGCCTGTTTTATTTAGAAAAGAAAAAAAAAGCATTGTGGGCTTTGGGATGCACAACTCTCCGGATCTGACCTCTACATCACAGAGGCATGCTCTGTTAAATTAGTCTGATGTGTTTGCCCTGAGCACATGTAGCATTTAGTCTATTGTCCACTTTCACCTCACAACTCTCGCTTTTAACCCTTTGCATTTAATAATGGTGTCCTAATGGAAATCTAATCTCGGAATGACGGACTGGGTCTGTGTGAAAGAGCGGCGTTTCGATTCCAGCACCAACCAAATGTGGGTTTTGTCTTCCCTTTAATCTCTTCATCCATGATTTCACTCCTTTTACCCCCCCCCCCCCCCCCCCCCCCGTTGTTCTCAACAGAAAGCGAGATTTGCATTGCTCTTTGGTGTCCCATCCTATCTCTTTTTGTTCTCGCTCTCTTTCCTGATTTGACTGGATTGTGGAAGAGAGATGATTGTGTAGCCTCAGGTAAGATTTTGTAGCTTTACATATCAAAGTCACTAAATATCTCTTTTTCTCACACACGGGTGTAAAGGGCTTGTCGAAGGGGGAAAGTTCCAAGCCAAGTTTTTTTTTTTTTTTTTTTTTACAGGGAATTGTTTGCTTTAGCGTATAAGAACAACAAATCCTGCGAAACAAAAGGGATTACAGAGCTGTGTCGCTGTTGTGTTATTTATCTATTCCGCTTCTTTTTCTTTTTTTCCAGGGTGATGCATCAATGTCAGGAGAATTATTGTGCAGGCGCTCAGTAAACACGCGAAAACTAAACAAGGTGTTTGTTAATGCAAGAAAATGGGGCTGATCTCTCAACTCTTTTCCCTTTTGTGAGCTAACATCACTGTCTTTCCCACTAACTGCTGAGGAAAATACATAGCCGGCACAATTTATCATCTATACATAATGTAATACCCCATGAGCTTCAACGGCTCAATCAGTTATGTTATTTCAAGATTAAACTATATGATTTCTGATAAATTTTCCATATTGAGAATCAATCAACAAACAATGTCCTTTGAATACATTTTTCAAGAGCCTTAGAGCTTAAGTTAGTAATGAAAAATTAGATGGATGTACAAATTCAAACGATTGGATATAACGGAGTAACATTTTAGATTTTAATAGAGAAACGAAGTATCTGACTTTGAGTATCTAACTTTGACAAATAATTACATGCAAGACTTCTAAAAGCATTTCCTTTGAACAATTTTAGTATTTTAATTATTATGAACACAGTTGTTTTTTTTCCAGGCCTTGAGGACTTGTCTGTGATGTAAAGATTGTGAAGGCTACGAGACATAATGCTATTGATTTGCCTGTGAATCGGGTGGACAGCGACCGTGCCGTAATCTGGGACAACGTCAGAGCACGTCTGCGTACCACATCAGAGCTCTGCGGAGAGGACATGACAACGTTTTGATACGGTCATCATGTTCTCATGCCTGATGCCCTGTAATTCCTCTCAGACAGGGCCGAGGCATAATGGGATCCATATGGGGCTGCTAGAGACCGCTAGATCAACACTGCAGATAGACAGGACCAGGAAAGGTCCATCAGCATGGCTCCACCAAATTATTATCAACGTCATGCCCACAGCCCTTCTCCGGCCCGCTCACAGCTGTCTGATGCATGTGTCACTAAAAAAGCAAGCACTTTCTCAAACGGACAAGCTTTAATGTGATTGGTTGACTACTACGTTACTTCTAAGAGTCACAGTGCATTGGTTTTATAAATCCAACAGAAAACAAAGTTGTGTTTACAAGGTACGGCTACAACATAGGATGATATATTATATTATAATATAGGATAATAAAGTCTGCTATAATGATACAAACTGATCTAAAGTTTTGAATTGATAGAAATGTAATAGTAGCAATAATCTGTAATGTATATATATATATATATATATATATTAGGGGTGTAACGATACGCGTATTCGTATTGAACCGTTCGGTACGACGCTTTCGGTTCGGTACGCGGTACGCATTATGTATACCGAACGGTTCGTTGGAGTAATTAATTATATTTGAAAAAAAAAAAAAAAGAGAGAGAGAGAAATATAATGATATGCGTTCAACAAGGTAGCCCAATAACCCAAACAACGTAACAGGCAACGCCCCTGACACTCCCGAAGAAGAAAAAAACACCATCTTATATGTTTATGTTAGGCTACTCAGCAGGCGCTCGCTCACTCAGTACGCGCTGAAGGCTCGTTGCAAAATAGCCAATGCGTTTAACAGACTAGAAATGAGAAGATCCTCCAATAACCAACAGGTCTGGTGTTTGGGTGCACTTTGGATTCCCTTTAAGCTATAATGGTGATGGCAAGAGAGTGGTGGATAAAAAAACAACGGTATGTCGCATCTGCAACATGACAGGGTACACCAGCGGGAATAAAAATAAAAAATAAAAAAAAAACACCAGCGGGAATATCTGGGATATATGCGTCAGTACTATCTGGGAAAAGACGAAAAAAAGGAGAAACATGCACGCAGCAAACTATCCCTGCAGCATTTAGAAACTATAGCTTACAGGGAATCCAACCCAAACACCAGACCTGTTGGTTATTTTAGGATCTTATATTTCTGGTCTGTTAAAGGCATTCGACATTTTGCAACGAGCCTTCAGCGCGTGCTGAGTGAGCGAGCGCCATAGGGGCCGTTCACAAATCGTGCCTAAAAACGCATGGAAAACGCTAAGCGCGTCTTTCTCCTCCTTTCCAAAGCGCTTGGGCAGAAGCGCTCATGAGGCGTCTGTCTTTGCTAAGCAACAATGACGTGCTCTCTCCATGAGACGCGGAAATTTCAGCGAAGGATAAATGGATTTGCAGCTCTAAAAATCGCTTGCAGTAGCGCTGCTACTAAATTTATTTCAAAATTGCAATCCATATACAACTATGATCAGCTGATCCTTCATCTTGGCTGAGCTCTCAACGTTGTTACGGGAAAGGATGAAGCTGATTGGTTAGTTCTTGTCACATGACCCGCGGTGCACTTGCGGCATTCTGAAAAGTTGAGATTTTTTTACATTTTGCTGTATCTAAAACGTATCGAACCGAACCGAACCGAACCGTGACATCAGTGTATCGTATCGAACCGAACCGTGAATTTTGTGAACCGTTACACCCCTAATATATATATATATATATATATATATATATATATATATATTTATTATGTTATGTTATCTTCCAGAAAATATATATCATAGCATTATATAATTTTCTTAAAAGTGCAACAACAAATTTGTATCAACCTTATTACAGGTGCAACTCTATCTAAATTACAATGTCTTGTAAAAGTTCATTTATTTCAGTAATTCAACTCAAATTGTGAAACTTGTGTATTAAATAAATTCAATGCACACAGACTGAAGTAGTTTAAGTCCTTGGTTCTTTTAGTTGTGTTGATTTTGGCTCACATTTAACAAATGATTTAACAAATTAGATAAAACAAATATATCAACAAATTGGAATATGGTGACATGACAATCAGCTAATCAATTCAAAACACCTGCAAAGGTTTCCTGAGCCTTCAGAATGGTCTCTAAGTTTGGTTCACTAGACTACACAATCATGGGGAAGACTGCTGATATAACAGTTGTCCAGAAGACAATCATTGACACCCTTCACAAGGAGGGTAAGCCACAAACATTCATTGGCAAAGAAGCTGGCTGTTCACAGAGTGCTGTATCCAAGCATGTTAACAGAAAATTGAGTGGAAGGAAAAAGTGCGGAAGAAAAAGTTGCACAACCAAACGAGAGGACTGCAGGCTTATGAGGATTATCAAGCAAAATCGATTTAAGAATTTGAGTGAACTTCACAAGGAATGGAAAGAGGCTGGGGTCAAGGTATCAAGAGCCACCACACACAGACATGTCAAGGAATTTGCTGAACCACAGACAACATCAGAGGCGTCTTACCTGTGCTAAGGAGAAGAGGAACTGGACTGTTGCCCAGTGGTCTAAAGTCCTCTTTTCAGATGAGAACATGTTTTTTATTTCATTTGGAAACCAAGGTTCTAGAGTCTGGAGGGAGGGGGGAGAAGCTCATAGCCCAAGTGGCTTCAAGTCCAGTGTTAATTTTTCAGTCTGTGATGATTTGGGGCGCAATGTCATCTGCTGGTGTTGGTAAAGTCACTACACCTGTTTACCAAGAATCTTTGGAGCACTTCATGCTTCCTTCTGCTGCACCTCAGCAGTGCCACAAACTGATCACCTCCATGCCACACCGGATTGAGGCAGTAATTAAAGCAAAAGGAGCCCCTACTAATTTATTTATTTTTTAATTGGTTTTCTCAAATTTCTTATTTGTTAAGATGTTAAGATGAATTAGTGGGTTTTTGTTAAATATGAGCCAAAACCATCACAATTAAAAGAACCAAAGACTTAAACTACTTCAGTCTGTGTGCATTGAATTTATTTAATACACTAGTTCACAATTTGAGTTGAATTACTGAAATTAACTTTTCCATTACATTCTAATTTATTGAAATGCACCTGTATTTCCATAAGCGCGGGTGTCGCCATTTGTAAATTTCATGTGCGAGGCTTCCAGTGGCATTCGCTTTCAGCTATTTTTAGCTATACAAAACAGCTCGTTTTACTGCTTGATAATGTCTTACCATGTAATTTTAATTTATTATCTAAATTTTGAGCAACATGGTTTGTAGTGCAAACAGTTTTAACGTTTACTGTATTTTGATAATCTTCTCATTATTTCTCTACATCGGTTAATGAACCTGAAGTCTTGCACATTCACTTCCACATTGAAAAGTAAGTTGGATAGTTCCAGAACGTATTTCAGAAATTTAGGCACATTCCTATTTCACCATTTCACTCTGTTTTCATAATCAGAAGCGACACAGCAATAAAACTGCCTGGCCGTTCATGTACTTTTGAAAACTATTGATACTGTAATTTCATCATCTCTGTTTATAGTAAAGTACCAAAGACTCCAACTGCAGCTACATCTGACTGCAGCCCATAAAGTCACTTAGTCACTTAGATGTGCATCCGAGCCCTTCACAAACTAGCCTGTGACTTACAATGGAGAAAAGGACGGTGGGAAAAAGAAGAAAGATTTCACGTCTGGTTGCTGTCTTGTTCATGTCACTCTGAAAGTGTCACTGCTCGGCATGCTGGGATGTGTAGTCCCTTGGGCCTGCGTGGGGCGCATGTAGCTTCTAATTGGACCTGTTAGGGTCAGCAATTAGTGTACAGCCATCAAAAGCTTCACGACAGCTACTCCTTTCATGCTACGGCCAATCCCTCAGTGAAGACAGTGAAGAGAAGAGTGAAGAGACATGACCAGAAAGCCCAAACAGAGAGACAGAAAGAGTATATGAATCCAAAGCAGCACATGGAGTTCGGAAGAGTAGGACAGCTGCAGGCTTTTTTTTTTATATGTTTGTGATAGAGTACAGAACTTAATGGGACGTGTTCGTTGCCCAAGGCTCAAAGCCTTGAATCCATCTGTTATTTTTTTGGATGCTTGGACCAGCTGCGGCTCCTCTAACAAAGGCCACTTTGTAGAACTGTCTAGTTCTTGAACTTCAGCCGTTGCGGTAAAATTGTGCTCCTTTTGTTGAGCGCACAATGATTAATCTAGTATATGAAGGTGTTTGGCCCAGCCATCAGGTGGCAGTCAGGAGTAGTTAGAGGTATTCTCCAGCCCTGGTTGCCACAGCTAAAGGGTTTTCTTTAAGCATCTAGATGCTATTTCAGACAAGAAAAGCTCTGACCACACAACAGAATGTTTTTGATTTGAAAATGAAGTTTATATTAATTAAGATAATTAAGAGGGAAAAGTTTATATCAGTGGTTATGAACTGCTTGGATTCCTGACACTGTTAAACACAATATCCAAATACATATAACAGATATTTATTCATATAGAATCAATGCAGAACATATTTCCAGTATTTCTAGTATGTTCTAGTGTTTTCCCCATTTTTCAGTACATATTTCAAGAATTACTGCTTGTTTTCAAACCTTTTTTTTTTTTTTTTTTTATTAACAGGAACTGGGAGTGTTGATGCATTAAATGAATTAACCACAATCCAGTGAAACTTCATGATTCCTGAGGTTTCAACTCTGTATTCTTGATAAAATTACCTTTTACTTCTGTAATGTGACATATTGATTCCTATATATACACATTTTTATTCAGACTTGCATGATTAAATGTCCCCTGTGGTGTGACCAATTAATGTTTAAAAGTACAAATATTCCATGTAGTTTCACAGTTAATATAAAGGCCAAAACTGAGCTTTATAAAATATAAATAAAAAAATATATATAATTTAAAAATTCAAATTAGCATCTTTTAACATGTGACATTGCTTTGGGCAAGACGGAGTAAAATCATCCTGTTCTCCACAATCTCTCCAAATCCCCAACCAAACCTGACCTGAGGGCCAAATACATTTTTGTACAGAATGGTTGTCATGGTAATGGAGACAATGCGTACCTTTTTTTGGCCAATTTTTACCACCCACAATCAATGCTTTGAATGCAGCGACTGATTTAGCTGTGCTCCAGACAAATCAATATTTAGGGAGATGTGATCATGGGAGGTTTCGATAATTAAAAGCAAAGCTGACAACGCCATATGAACCTCGTGTGACCAACAAGGCTTATGTTGTGGACGAAATGGAAGTCATATATCAGCGTGATAGTACTGCGTGATGGATTATTACAAAGACTTCATAAAGAACTCAAGCCATCTGACAGAGCATCCGGTTCAAAGTGGATGCAATAGTCTTCATCTTGTATTTTCTTCATCCTGCTGGAAAGATGTTAAGTCATAACTTTCAATCCAGAGCTGCAGCTCAGAGTTGAAGCATTCAACTTGACGACAGTCCACCGGTACTGCTGCGCGACTCGTTTTGGACATTAAGCAAAACGGTTGCACATGTTTTTAAACAAAAGCTGAAATAACTTGTCACACACCCCCTCACTCCTACACTCCCAGCATGCCATGCAAAGGACTACCTGACCTCCTGCCGATGCCTGGGAGCCAAGTCACCCACACAGCTGGTGTGTGTGTATGTGCACGCATTTGTGTGCGCAAAATACTGGCACTGGCCCAGGATAAAGTTATCTGATACTGTACTGCCCCCACATCCATGAACAACAGTGAAGAACAAGAAAGAGGAGAGATGTGGCAGGCCTCGTCCTCAGGGAAAGAGAAAAAGAGACAGAGAGACACACAGATGGATACAGAGTGAGATCTGTAAAGAGTTTGAGTGTTGAGACTGTAGAAATGCTATAAATGTGTGAAGAGGATACAAAAGTTTTTGATTTGAAACTCGTATGCATTGTTATGGCTGACTCCTGATGTACTGGCTCTGAAAGAGTAATGGCAAACAAATACTGCACTTATTTACACCACCCACACATACTTCAGGGTGGAAAACTAATCATAATAGTCTACATTTTTTTTAGTGCTTGTGTACACTGAAGAGATAGTTTACATAAAAATGAAAATACTCATTTAAAAATAATCATTTACCCACTTTCATGGCATTCCAAACCTGTATGTGCAGGCAATTTATCAGTTAATCAATTTAAAATAATTATTCTATTTAAATATATATTAAATGCAATTTACACAAAGTATTATGTAATTTTCACACAAAGCTATAAAGTCACCATTCACTGTCACAAAAGAGCAGCATGAACATTCCACTGAAAATCTTCGTGTTCTAAGGAGGAAAAAAATTCATACAGGTTTGGAAGGGCATGATAATTAATATTGAAAAAGCGCTTTACACAAAAATTTGTCTAGGTCAATTGGTACAGTACAAGACCTTTAAAATGAACTTCAGCAAACTATTGCACGTTTTCTTCAAGCTCATATGATCAGCTGAACTGTACATATCCTGCTGAGAGATGACACACAGATTTTTTCTTTTCAGCAAACTCACAGGTGTAAGCCACTTTCCAGAGGTAGCGCAATGTCTCTTTTTCCCTATCTGTAAGGCAGCAAGTGTTTTTAAGTAGAGTAAGCAGACTTTGGCAGAATATAGCTGAACAATGTTATTGTTCTCAAACTCAGGTGGAGCTGTGCAGTTCACTACAGATGCTGGCTCTGTAATTGCTGAGTTTATTGCTCTTATTATTACTGTAGTTCAAACAAAAGAGCATGGTGCTAGCAAAACCAAAATCATAGATCAGATTTGTAGAAATTGTTAGTATTGTTAACTAAAACTATTTAAAATAGTTATGGGTAACTGAAACAAAGCAGAATAAAATATAAATACTGGATGAAAAACTAAAACTAATGAAAAAGAAATTGAAATAAAAATAAATTTAGGCTTAAATACGGTTACTAATATTACTGAAACTAAAACAGAAATAAAAATAAACTTATATATATTTATATATAATACTATAATAGTAGATAAATAATATTATAACAACATCTCTAAAATGCATGGCTTAAATACAGTGCAAGTTGCTTCTTATAAAAAACAAAAACAAAAAAACAATCCGCAGAATATTTTATGCATACCAGCATCTGTATACTGCGCTCTTACTGTTGTCATATGCTTTCAGTGAAATATTTTATACACCTAGTTTGAAATGTCACACACTCTTCAGCGTGGCCACCTACTGTAAACAGTCTAGAAGCGCAGCTGATCGCGCCTAGCTAGGACACTGTGTTACTGTAGAGTTGCAGTAGTCAGTACATATAATCACCTGGAGAAAGAGACAAGACAAGAGGAAGAGGTCTGAGACAACTGCATCCACAGCCAACTTTGTGTATATGTGTTTGTGTGAGGGAGTGTGTAAGAGACAGAGAGTTTAATTGTCCCCTGCTTGTCCTAATTTGACACAAGCTGGCATGTGTGGGTGAGTCGTGTGTGTGTGTGTGATACAAGGTACCGTTCACTCCTCACTTCCCCGCAGTCTTCCCATAAGCCCATGTGTACGAGTGCTGACTGACACACCTTACAGGCCTAATGGAGGGCTGGCAGAAGAAGATGGCAGCTCTCAGAGACTGCCAGGGGGATCTGCCGCAGGCAAACACAGCTTCATACCACCCTCTGAGGAAGAGAGAGAGATAGAAATAAATATATCAGCTCTACTACTCCACGTAAACAGTCAAACAGGCAGGCACACACTTTCCTGGTCTCTTTTGCACACACACAAGCGCTTGCTTGTAGTGCTGGTGAAGTCTCTGGCATCTTAAAACACGATTTAGAGAGTTTCAAATGCTTCCACAGAAGAAAAGGCCATTATGGTCAGTAAAAAAAAATGGCCACAAAGTATTTTTTGTCAATTTTTTTTGTTTTTTTAGTATTTCCCTTTTGGGAAAATCAGACCAAAACACATTGCACGATTTTATCCATACTTAATCTTAATAAAAATGTCTTCACTTGATCTTTCGAATTCTCACTGATGACTTATGTAATACTTTTCCAGTCATCAGTCTGCTTAAACCTGTCTCCTTTCTTGCAATTTACTGCAACTTTGCTTTCATATCTACCTCCACCCAATCAACAATCGATGGATATAATCAAGTATCCACCTTAGAATTTTCGCATTTCATTCGGATGGATGTCACGATACAGACTTTAAATATGTAAAAGTCCTGTTTCAATAGGAGATGTGTCAACACAAGGAAGAAAACTGAACTCATCAAGCCATTTCTTGGGGTCTTGCCCATTTCTCGGATTGCAAGATAACGTTCTTACCAAACACAGTGACATTACACAAAATTAGATTTTCACTATACCATGGATCATGGTGTAAAGTACCTCTAGTGCCAACACTGGACCAATTTCTATATTTGTTTTATCTTTGTATCTTAAAGCAAATTACATTACTTTTTTTAATGACAAAGACGGTCTCTATGGAGCAAGTTGGGTATGCAAGTATCTTGCTCAAGGACACAATGGTGGTTTATCAAAAATAGTGGCCTATGTGGTTTAAACCTACAACCCAGATTTCTTTCTTTATCTTTGACCTTCAAACCCAAGGCCTTTAAAGCTCTATAAAGGAATAGGCCACCTAAAAATGAAAGTTCTATCATCATTTATATCATGTCATTCCAAGTATAATTTTCTTTCTTCTGCAAAAAAACAAATTTGAACTCATACAAAAGTCAATGGGGTCAAAAAAAGGTCATTAATAAATAAAAAAATAACATAAATTTTGTATGATCCCTCTAATTTCGGTAAAATAATTAACATTTTGCAGATACTGCAAAGTGTATATAAAATTTTGACTCAAAGGGGAAAATAAATACTTTAAAGAACAAGTCAAACTCACAAGAAATTAAAAGTGAGATTAAAACAAAAATAAACACTTAAACTAGACTAGAATAAACAAGATAAGATAAACTTAAACTAATAAATACCAGACTTTAACAGACATGGAAAAACTCTATTAGGATAGATCGGCTAGCAAGCTAAGCTAACACTAACTCACATACAAAACGAACCAGCAACCACATGAGGGAAATGGTCACATTACATAGGAAGGAAAGCACACAAACACAAGGTGAGAACAATCAATTAATGAGCACCAAACAAGGACTAAACAAGGGGGCGTGGTAATGTGAAACAAGGCGGCAGGACGAACGGAGCACATGGCCAACATAAACAAAGACAAAGCCATGTGGTCATACACAGGGAAAACAGAGAAACACACACACACACAAAAAGACAAAATAGACACAGCTGCCAGGGCAGAGCCCTGACAATACATGAATTGATCAATGATTTGATTTGAGAAATAGGAGTTAATGCATTGATAGAAACCGCTAGGCTATGAATCCAATTCAACTTGGATTGTTTAAGCTTTCTATTCATCAAAGAATCTAGAAAACTGAGTAACTGTTTCCACACAAACTGCACAACTGTTTCCGCCAATAATAAGAAATGTTTCTTGAGCAGCAAATCCGCATATTAAAATGATTGAAGAATCATGTGACACCTGAAGACTGGAGTAAAGGTTGCTGAAATGTT
Organism: Carassius gibelio; assembly: GCF_023724105.1. Lineage (NCBI taxonomy): Eukaryota > Metazoa > Chordata > Actinopteri > Cypriniformes > Cyprinidae > Carassius > Carassius gibelio. Next base: position 20,604,298 of record NC_068389.1, on the reverse strand, counting down.
AAAATATATTAAAATAGAAAACAGTTATTTTATTAATATTTTACAATATTACTTTTTTACTGTATTTTTTATCAAATAAATGCAGCCTTGGTGAGCATAAGATACTTCTTTCGAATTATTTTAAAAAATCTTACCGAACTGTAGTGTATATATTGGTATATCACTTATAAAAGCTTAACTCTGGTAAATTATTTATTCTTAACTTTGAATGGCATCAGGTGTTCTGACTTATTCCTCTTTAAAAAAAAAATCTATATTATTTTATCTTTTCTACAGATATCCTGTTCAGGCCTTTTCTTCTTGTTCAGGATTGTGAGAAAACTTAAGAGTGATTCTGATGCAGCTCTATCATCCTCAGAATTCAAGGGGATTTATTTAAGGACACAGAGAGATAGACAAAAAAATAAGATGCCAGAGGAGAAAGAGGGAGAGTTTAGATGCAACCCGATCAATACGTCAGTCAAAGGAAGCTTTGATTTGTGTGTGTGTGTGTGTGTGTTTGTGTGTGTGTGTGTGTGTGTGTGTGTGTGTGTGTGCACAATAAAATATAAGAGAATGCATACAAGAGCACTAAAACTAGGCAGAATTACTCAGAACCTCAAATGCCCTCCTAATCCACTTAACCCGACACTGGCTGAACAGAGAAAATTTTGCAAGACCCTTAAACAGAGAGTCTCTGCAAACACGGTTTCCACACCTGTCCCCATTTCCATTTGAAGCAGGTGTGGAATAAAATCGGTGCCTCTCTGTCCAAGTGACCCTGAGCTTCTCTCCTGTCTCAGCGGTGGTTTTAAAGAGAGCTCCGAGAGCTTTATTGCTAAGTGGGCCTCGGCACACTAAAGTGGCCGGTGACTGTGTTTAACAGGACCATTAAGAACAGACAGACCGATCAATACGGTGAGGGAACAGGAGAGAAAGGAGATGTGTAGTTAGTGCATGACTGTCCAGTGGTGTCTGCAAATCTTAAACAAACACATCCCTCTCTCATCCTATTATTCTTTAATATACCTGACTCTGCTACAATTAAACCAAATCCTCTCAGGGCATATTGCACATTGACTATAAAACTGAACATGCCAACATTTCTTTATGTTTGATTTGCAATCAGACATATCTCATATCACCTTATGAATGCAGAAAATTCCTTTCGAATTAGGGGTAGTGCTTAAGTGATTAAAAAACATCATTTGTATATATATATATATATATATATATATATATATATATATATATATATATATATATATATATATATATATATATATATATATATATATATATATATATATATATATATATATATAATAATGCATCCTTGCTGAGCTGATAAAAAAAATATATATATATAATTTTAGTGGCCCCAAAATTTTGACAGGTAGCGTACATTTATCAATATGCATATAAAATAGGATAGAAAATGGAAAAACATCTGAAACAAACAGCAAGCTTAAAGTAAGCATAACTGAGAACTCCATTATATCTCCTCAGCCATGAAAGAGCAAGACAATTTTCCTCTGTAAATGACGGAATATTGTTTAACATCTTTCAGAAAGATTTTATTTCGGTTTGCAAATAATCAGGGCAAACTACATATAGCCCATTTCAGAAAGCGGATCTTGACCATGCCCTGGAGGATTGAAAAGCCAGCCAATCAGGAAATGGCGCAAAACTCACACAACCGTTGTACATACTAAATGACAAGATAATTCCACTGCAAAAGAGCATGTTTCTAAAGATCTTTCTCCAGAGCCAAATCTCCTCATCTGGCAGGATGGTAGCTCAGTACTCTTCAATTACACTTTATCTCAGTACTGCACTTTAAAGAGAGAGAAAATCAGAGAGCAAGACAAAGAAAGAGAGCGTGACTGCAAATTGCGCAAAGAAGGGGAAATTGGGGAAAAGAGAGAACATGTTCAGAAGCAAACAACTGTGTTTGCAGTACATTTAGAACAATGCTCTTAAGGGATGCTGGGTCGTTAGTAAACGGAGTTGCCTTTTATTAGTTGAATGATATAAAACATGACAAAACAGCTAGTCAAAGAGGATCTGCAATTCATACACTCCCACTGGGATTTCTATATAGGCCACGAGCTCTCCTCTCTCCCATTTAGAGGAGAGAGAAAGAGAATGAGAGAGAGAGATCCAAGAACTAACGGAGTGCAAGAAAAGAGGATAGAGAGAGCATGAACAAGAGTGTGCAAATAAATAAGAAAACAGATTAAAAAAGGGATGAGAAATCAGAGACTGCACACAAACACAAGACTGCACAAAAAAGTGCTGACATTCAATTTGTACAATGTTAATTTACAAACCTACTTGAGCTACTGCTTTGTAATTTTAAATACACTAATAAACAAATTCCTCCATAAATTATGCATGTGGTACAATAAATAGCTGCAATGCATTTTACATTTGATCAAAATGATAGAAAAGGTCTTTCTAATTGAAGTAAATGCTGTTCTTTTGAACTTTCAATTCTTGAAAGAATCCAGAAAAAAAAAATTAAAAAAAAAAAATAAATAAATATATATATATATATATATATATATATATATATATATATATATATATATATATATATATATATATATATATATATATATATATATATATATATATATATATATATATATATATATATATAATAAATAAATCATGGTTTCCACAAAGATATAAAGAAGCACAACTGTTTTCAAAACTGACAATTAAAAGAAATGTTTCTTGAGCAGCAAATCTGCATATTAGAATTATTTCTGAAGGATCATGTGACACTAAAGACTGGAGTAATGAGTAAAGATTTGCATCACAGGAAATAGAACAGTTATTTTATGAATAGCAATAATATTTCACAACATAACTGCTATAACAGTTTTTTTTATTATTAAATAAATTCAACACTGATGAGCATAAGAGACTTCTTTTAAAAAAAATTTACCAACACCAAACAAACTATAATGAGCATGCATCCCAAGTGTGCATAGGTGATAACAAAAGTAAGAAACATAACCAAGAAAAGCCTTACACATCACATTTAATTTAGTGCCTAACAATTTACACATTCACATGTGTATTCCTTTGTTAAATATAAAATTGTTTTACTATTAAACAATTAACATGTTTATGAATTAAGAACTTTGACATTATCTTTCCAATAAAATTTCTAAAAATGTGTTACAGTGATAGCAGATGGTGCAGAATACAAATATAGGAGAATATATTCATAGTGGCAAGAGAGAGAGAAAAATTAGAGCACTTCTAAATCTTAAAGATACAAGTCTAGGTGGAATAGACAGAACGAGACAGAGAGAGAAAGTAAATGAATGTTAGTAAAACTCTCCGGTGTGTATTAATAGTAAGACTGCTGGACTGAGTCCCATGAGCGCAGGTTTCAAGCGACAACGCTGAGACAATATAGGACTCGGACAGACTCTAAAGCAATGCAATCCCATAATAAGTCCAGTGAGGCGTCACCCTGGTGACGAATACATGTGTGCCTCTTTTACGTGCTGAAAACCAAACAGCTGTTATGCTACAGCTCATAATATGATGCATATTATAAAAGCAGAGCTACACTCTTAACTAATAACCAGAATAATTATGTATGTTGATTATTTAATGTTAACTACATGTAATGCTTCATATTGCACAGCTAATTATATTTACAAAATTCCTAATATAAATGAATAAATTAATTTAATCTAATTCCACTTTGCTACAAACATGATTTTACAGGCAACCTTGCTAAACCACACACAGCTTTTTATCTTAGGACGTCAAAAAATATACAGATTTTTATATATATATATTTTTGTCAATCCAGTGCCTCACTCCTCTGCCACAATAATGTTATGTCTTCTCAGTGAGTATATACATGCGAGTATTGCATGGCTCTGATCACCCTGTCTGGATTTATTTTGTAATAATACCTGAAATGACTGTACATTATGCCTTACATAAATTGAACTTTCATTATATTAAATTATTATTGAAGTCTCAAATGACACAGAAAACACTACAAAAACAAAAATCTATGAAACAGCTTTGTCTAAATGATGCTTTCTGACAAATGCTTTCATTGCATGAAACTGGAATGGACAGTCACCGCAGGCCAGTGATTTGATGGTCACACAACAGTGCAGGCGACCTGACTTCCGCTGATATTGAAAGTCAGGTCACAGCAGAACATACAATATAGTGTCTTGGTTTGCCATTGGTCTGTAACGATTGTGTTTAACACTGACGACAATAAAAGCATGTTTACTGACACTTTCTGACAGTGTTGCTTAAATTATTAATTAAAGCGAAGCAGTGACTGACTGTGTGTGGTGTGTGTGTGTGTGTGTGCTGTTGTTCCCAGCAGTATGACAGGATCAATAAGCTCCGGATAATGATGTTGTCAGTAAATGATCAGACCGTCTCCAGGGCACACACAGCAAACACCATTAGTGACAATGACTGCAAATACGTCCTTTTGTATGTACGTGTGTGATATATGCACAGTGAACAGTTCCTAGAAATGCACTGTTGTGTGTTTGACCACATCTTTACACTGGTATAAACAGTCTGATGGTCAGTTATTTGAAGGAAGAGTTCATTTAAACATGAGAATTAGCTGAAAATGTACTCACCCTCAGGCCATTCAAGATGTAAATGAGTTTGTTTCTTCATTGGGACAGATTTAGAGAATTTTTTTACTACATCACTTGAGTCCACCGACATATTTGTTTAGGAGCATTGAAGACTGTTTTCACTTGTAAAAGGTGCTTCATCTGTGCATTTTTCTTTCTTGATTCAGACAAGAATGTTTTTTTTTCACTGGAGAAAAAAAAACAAAACAATGTATAGAGGACTCACAGAGCCTGATAGCAATGATGTAAAGTTAAAAACATGATAATGATGAATTTGTATATTACAAAAATGCAGCATTTCGCTTTACAATATGTTAACTGATGAAAGGAAACCTGTGGATAACTTGTGGATTATCGTGATGCTTTTATCAGCTGTTTGGACAACCATTCACTGCAGAGGATCCATTGGTGAACGTAACACTACATTTTCCAAAATCTGTTCCAACGAAGAAGAAATAAAATAACATCTTAGATGGCCTGAGGGTGAGTAAGTTTTCAGCTAATTTAAAATTTTTGTCTGAACTATTCTAGATGTTTTTGGTACAATATGTGTCCAAAATATTTATTTTCTAATAAACGCAATAAGACCCAGCAGTGCTCTATTGTGAACATATTCATGGCTGAAGATGTTGCAAGCCATTTACATTGACTATATTCACAACATATCACAGCCTCTTGAATCTTATTGCATAATAAATGTGCAACAAGCACACAAGTACAGCTTTGGATCAGAAAACCTCTACTTAATGACAGACATTTGAAGTCAGCATTCATGAATGCAGTAATTCTAGTGGCACTACAAATCTCCCAATAAATAAACAAACAGGTGTATTACAATACAATGTGCTGTAAGTATGGATGTATGTATGTGTCTCCTCCATCCTCCTCTTCTAGACCGTCCACTAATGTAGATAAACACATACTGTATGTCCTCGATGCACTGATGTATGTGTGTCTGCTGACAGTAGATAGCTGTGGTAGTAATAAAGGTAGCCTGATTCACAGAATAATTACCATATGCAAATGCTCCTGATTTCAGTGCCAGTCTTTAATAGATGGCTGAGTGGAGCTGTTTATCAGAGAGAGAAAGAGCGAGAGAGATGTCAAGGGAGGTGGCCTTATTTACTGTTTAAACCATCTAGACTGACTGGACAATAGTGTACTACTGTGAGAATTACAGTAGTAACACTTCACGGAAGATTTGAAACAAACAGACTTTAAACCTTTTTCAGTCAGGGTTCGGACTTTATTTTACAGTGTTACTTTTCTTTTACAATAATGTTAATGATAACAATAACTGGAATAAATAAAACTACAACTAAAGTATTATTATTCATATTACTATGATTCTATCTGGATACACTAATTATAGTTTTTGTTGTTCAAACTATGATTATTATGAATATAATAATGATGATGATGATGATGTAAACAAGTAAAAGTACTACTACAGCCAGAGTCTTATTATTAATAATATAATACTAATTCAATAAAACTACTACTACTACTACTAGTACAAGATGGTACATTCTGAACACTCAGATACTCTCAGACTCACCCCGCTGCTGTGAATTTGGTTTGATCTGATCCTGTAGAGTGGTAAACGGCATGAGGGCTGCTTCAATCCTCATCACTGAGCTGTTAATTAAAACTCCCTGATATACTGACCAGCGCTCCATGTCTCCCTCCTGACAGGAGCCCTCCTCCCCCTCTCCATTTTCATGAATTAGGAAGCGATTCTTTTGTCCTGTAAAGAACACAAAGTGCCAAATGTGAACACCACAGAATTGGGAAATGCAAAAGCAGCAGTTTTTAAAAAAAAAATTCAAACATTTTTTATTTACGTATTTATTTTCTAATTTTGAGGCTTTATGAATTGATTTATTTGATTCAGAGCTGTGTCCCTGTGAGCACTGCAGCCCTTGAACTTGTGCATCACAACTGCAATACTCTGCAAATCCCTCTCATTTCAAAGTCTCTTTTTGTCTCGTACTCTCTGGAACGGAGAGGGTTATTGCAAGTGTTGCCAAAGGTTGCGTGACAGATGTCAGTGTCGCCCACCGTGACAAACATGTCACACTCTGAATGCCTTTTCCTGTCCCCTGATAGAGCAGCTCTCACCTCTCATAGAGGCAGACTGCACAAACTCAATCACGCATCACGTTCTTGCCCTTCCTTCATCAGTCTCTCCTCCTTTCTTTCTATATCTCCTCATCTTTTTATTTCTGTTACCTCTTCTATTTCTCTTTTTTAACTGCCCTCTAGACATGCTCCTGCTCAGATGAGGAAGATTTCTCATGAGGGACCTTATTAAAAAAGGCCTAGGTCTCTTCTGCTGAGAGGTTCAAGCGCAGCTAGCCAAGCATGCAAAGCCAATAGAGAAAAGCACAAATGCCAGACAACACTTTGCAAATGATTGTCGACAGTCATATAACAGAGAACGCAAACAAAGAAAATAGAGAGATGTCAGGAGAGCTGAAGTATGTGAACAAGTATGCCATGTTTTGTTTCCGTTTCTCATTAATTTATATTTGAATCAGCATTTATTCTGAAAATACATAATTTTTTCTTATTTTAAAATGGACAAGATTTACTCACCATTATGTTGTTCCAAACCTTTATGTCTATCTTTCTTCAGTCCTGAATTTCCTGAAGACTGCGTCAAATGTGACTGAAAGATCAGAAAGAGATGTTTTTGCAGCTTAGTTTCAATAGATGTTGTTTTTTCTGAAAGTTACAGTATGTTTTCAATTATAATTTACAGTTAACTCCTAAAAGATCAATGCCAATTTCATTCCATCTGACACTTTTCAAAAACTTCATGCACATTCGTATTTGTCCATTTTATATTAATATACTCCCCTCCCCCAAAAAGGCAAATAAGTAAGGTAAAATACTATAGCTGAAATCACTCTTTTAAATTGGATAAGGCCAAATGAGTCGCACTTTCCACAGATCATTTACTTTCCATAGTGTCAAACCAACACGTGTTTCTCAAAAAGAAAAATAGGAAATGTAAAGGAGAAAAACAGATAAAGAAAGAAAGACAGAAATACAGTATAACACAGATAAAGAGACAAAGATCGAGGAGCAGCGGAAGTTTGCTCTTGTGTCTGTTCTTGAAGAGGATGTGTCGCATTTGACAGCCTGCCGCAGAGAACGTGAGCTCATCTCTCCTGACAGCTCGGCGTTCCCGTCCTCTTCCTCAGGTGCTACAGATGGAAAGCCTGAAAGAACGGAGATGACTTACAAGACAGCTTGGAAGGGAGCATCAATATTTCATCACAACTGCATTTACACTCACAAACAAACAAAAAAGATTGCCTGTGGAACTTTCCTGTGGCGCTCCCTCCTCTCCATCTTTGTGAGCTTCTCTTTCTTGTCTGAACATTTGCTTTCAGACAGTTATGGGATTTTGAATAAAAACTGATAACGAGTCATGTTGTTTTTCTATTGTTTTGTATGAAGTTTGAGCAAGCAGTAGTAAAAGTATGTCGTAGAAAGAAAAAAAAAGAGTAATATATATATATATATATATATACACCCATAAAAATAGAGTGATTTATGGTGCATTCACAGTTTAGTCTGCAAGAGAACACACCTCATGATAAAAAAGGACTCATTGTAAATCTTGTTAACTTTGGTTACATTATTAATTTAATTTCTCATTCTCAAACATGTGATCTTAAATTAAGCTCCAAATAAACCTTGTACAATAGTATAGGAAAATAACCATGGTATCCACATTTTTTTTTTTTTTGCACATTAAAGCTGTGGAAAGCTTTAACACACACACACACAATTGTTTTTGTGAAAAGTGGGGACATCCCATAGGCGTAATGGTTTAACCCTCACAGGAAACTTTGTGCATTTTTACTTTCTCAGAAAAACTCATTCTATATGATTTAAGCGTTTTGAAAAATGGGGACATGGGTTATGTCCTCATAAGTGCACCCTCTCCTAGTAATACCTGTGTCATACCCATGTCAATATACAGAGTTGTGTCCTGATATGTAACAAAACATGCCCACACGTGTGTGTGTGTGTGTGTGTGTGTGTGTGTGTGTGTGTGCGTAAACACAAATAGACAAAAATTGTATGTACAGGTGTGATATCTATGGAATATAGAGTAAGATTTAGGGATGGTCTAAGATGGGTGGTATATAATATATGTAAGGCAAAAGATTTCTGATTTCTGAGCCAATTTCCTCACTCTGGATATATACAGTTCTTGAAGGGTGAGCTTGAGAGCAAAAGTAATAATTTCAGCATTCCAAACAGTCTTCTGTAGTCTTCTGATATCTTATTTTGTAGCTGATTTTGTGAGCATCTCTTGTGGCAAGTTGAACCTCCTTGGTGAAGGAAGTACAACCTTTGTTGGGCCTTTTTAACAATGGAGTCAGTGTGATTGTCCCACTTCAGGTCCTGAAAGATGGTGGTGCCCACCAGGAACCTGAATGACTCTGCTGCAGCCACATTGCTGTTCAGTGAGTGGGGGGAATGCTGGGGGTTTTGAGTGTGTTTGAGTGTGTTAAGCTCAGGTTATTAAGACTGCACCAGACAGCCAGCTGCTCAACCTCTTGTCTGTAAGCAGACTAATCACTGTCCTGGATTAGGCCGATGACTGTAACGTCGTCCACAAACTTCAGAAGTGGTCCAGTCATTGGTGTACAGGGAGAAGAGCAGTGGGGAGAGAATGCATCCCTGAGGGACACCAGTGCTGATGTTGTGGCTGTTTGACATGAGTTTCCCCAGTTTCAATAGATGTTGCCTGTCTGTCAGAAAGCTGGTGATCCATTGATAGATAGAGCTAGGAACAAAGAGTCTTGTTAGTTTGGTCCGGAGGAGTTTTGGGATGAAGGTGTTCAAGGCCGAACTGAAGTCCACAAACAGGATCCTCAAATAATTCCCAGTATTGTCCAGATGCTACAGGATGAAGTGCAGTACCATGCTGACTGCATCATCCACGGACCTGTTTGCTCTGTAAGCAAACTGCAGGTGGTCCATAATAATTCAGTCTTGTGATTTGGAGTTTGTTTGGAATGGGAATGATTGTGGAACATTTGGTCTGGGCCTGGTGCTTTCCTTCTCTTTTGTTTCCTGAAGACCTGATGCACATTATCTTCATTGATCTATAGTGCAGGAGGGGGAGAGCGTGGTTGAGGTGTTAAAGTTTGTGTAGAGAGATGTTCAGGATGATGTGGAGGGTGAGACCAGGAGTTTCACATCTACAGTAAAACTCATTCAGGTCTTCAGCAAGTTTTTGATTCACCTCAGTGCTGGGGGATGGCATCTTGTAGTTTGTAATGTCTTTCATGCCTTTCCACTCTTAAGCAGGGTCATTGGCTGAAAACAGTTTTTCCAGCTTTTTAGAGTAGTTTTTCTTAACCGTTCCGATCTCCTTTGTCAGTGTGTTCCTGGCCTGATTGTACAAGATTCTGTCCCCGCTCCTGTAGGTATACTTTGTGGCCTGAGTTTTTCTGAAAGAGATCATGTAGTACTTTTAGTTATTATGAATTTTTTTTTAATGAATTTTGGAATGAACTATGGTTGATAATGGTAAATGTTAAAACTTTATTTGTTGTGTCATACATTCTACACCACTTTATGTTGGATAAATATTTATTTGAATAAGTATGCCATCTAATAGCATAATTGACCAATCAACATTTACTGCTTCATCCATTGATATTCATTACAGGACAAAAGGCTAGCATGAAATAAATACATATGATCAGTCAGTGCTTTATTTATTCACTTCTCATGGGATCATAACCTGCGCACACAGGCCCAGAGCCTTGAGGCTGTTCTATTGGAAGAGACACACCATCACGTCTCTGCAAGTCTGATAAATATCCCCGCTGACTTCTGAAGACATCATCTCTCTTTTTTTAATGATAATCAAGCAAATGCACTTCCCTGCTCAGGATAAGCAGCCAGGGTCTATCTGAGCGAGCACAGACTGAACAAACTCCCCGGCGACACGTTGTCACGAAAGCGAGCTTTCCTTAAGTTGCCACAAAAATCTTTCTTTGAATCCTTGTTTGTTTGGCTTTGAATTTGCTCCGGCATTTATCACAGAGATACGGAGGAGCGGGGAGGGGAGACAGCAGAGTCTTAAAACCACAGCGTTGAAGCCGTGATCCCCAACAGTCTGTTGCTGAAGAAAGACATAGAGGCCCGTCGGAGAGGAATTAGGAGAATGTATAAACGAGTTGTTTGTTGCCTGTGTTTTGGAGCGTTACGCTCCGCTTTCGTCGTAAGGCTTTGAAGGTGGTGAATGTCTTTTTGAAGAGTGAAATCGAGTGTGTTTGTTTTACATTCGGATGAGGCGTCTGTGTAGCATTGGCTTCAGATCCCTCCTGATGTTTCTGTGTGAATCTGTAAGAAAGTGTGCACAATCACACATTATTCCATGTAGAAACTACACAAACAACATCTACACTACTTTCTTGCAGACGTTCAAACTCTCCGAAAACATCATGTTAAATCTTTAGAAAAACCTTAAAGGAATGGTTCACTCAGAGATGAAAATACTGTCATCACTTACTCACCTTTATGTCATTCCAAGCCTATATGACTTTCTTCTTTTGTGTAATACAAGGAGAGTATTGCAGAACTTCCAAGAAACTGTTTTACATCAAATGAAAGTAGATGGTGATTTTAAATGTTAAGCACCAAAAAAGAAAAAAACAACTTAAAAGTTGTGAACCTGTAAGAAAATGTGGACAAGCACACATTATTCCATGTACAAACCACTCAAACCAAATCTTTACTATTTTTGTGCAGACTCTTTAGCTTTAATTTTCACATAATGTTATGTTTACACTTTAAGTATAGTTCACTGAAAAATGAAAATACTGTCATTATTTGAAGCACCATACAAGTGATGCATACATGTATTTAAAGTCTTCCAAAGCCTTATAATATATGTGATTTAATAAAGACAGTACTTTAATTTTAGGGTAATCTAATTCCTTAATATATATTACAACCACACATTTGCCAGTGTAAGACACACACACATTACTCTGAAGAGTAAGTGGTGAAGATCAGTTTTGCCGAGGTTGCAGATGCAAATGGGGAAACTGTCAAGTGCCACAAAACTCAAAAATACATCAACGTCATCTCTCAATCTTTAATTATCTCTCTTTCTGGCACACACTCATTTTCTGCATCACAGTACTGTCAGATAAGGAAGACACATCATTTAAACACCTGACCCTCTGTCTTTAATCTTTCAGTGTCAAAGGGATTTTTATTTTGAGTTTACCTCAGAGTGAACATGCTAACATCAAGCAAATTCATTTTGTTCCTCTTGAAGAATCTAGACAAGCTACTCTCTACTTAACCTGAAACTATACAAAAATTAAAAAGTGTATCTTGAGTCTAACATTAGGGTGAGTAAATCATGTCAGGATGTTCATTTTTGAGTGAGCTAATCCATCAAATCTGGGCTCCAGAAATGGACGTCTTAAACATAACATTGTAGCTTGTTTCCTCCGGCTACACCTGACTTCTTGCTTCCTGTTGAGTGAAATCAAGACAGGAAGTCAGGTGGGAATGTCCTGCTCTGATCCCTCAACACCCCCCCCCCCCCCCCCCCCCCCAAAAAAAAAGTCAATTCCTCCCTCGTCTGGAAAATGACAATGGTTTTTAAGGAGCTGAAGTGATCTTGATTTTATTTATCCAGACCTTCTGAAGAACTTCACTAATGATTGAAAGTAGACAAGGAGAAGGAGATCATTTTTAAGAGCTGGGACAAGAGCCAAATAGCTACATTAAGCTGTTTAACAGCCATTCAAACTAACGCCAAAGCCACGCGGATCTTAGAAACTCTATAGATAACATTAATCTGCAGACTGAAGGAGAAATGGTCGGCCAGTGCGTGTTGAAGAGAGACAGGCTATATATTTGTCACATATCTACTTGTTCCTTTCATCTCATGGCCATTGAAACAGCCATCTCTGAGCTTTTCTCTGTGTTAATCCTCCTCATGCTGCCCCTCATCTAACCCCCCATCCATGGCACTTTGATGGTTCTCCAACTCATCTCTCTCGTCCACCGAGTTCTACAGCCTGGATCTGACTCATCGTCCCTCTGTACAATCTGTCTGCTCCTGCCATCCCTCCATCTCTTTTCCAGCTCACAATTTTTTTTGTACGGCTTTTATCTGCTTTCTTTCTTTCAGCCACATTATTTCCCCGTTTAGTGCGCATGCATGCTGGCCATCATTGGGGACGGTGTGTGTATGTGTGTGTTGGCCAGGCAGCTGCAAAAGGCGTCAGCTCAGAGTGCTGACAAGATGTGACAGCTCTGGATATCTCTCACTGGCACTGACAGTTGACAGATGGATACCACTCACACACTGTAAGGAATAAAAGAGAGAGAGACAGAGAGAGACAGACAGAAGCCCCGAGGTTGATTCTCTTGCATTACTCTATGTTCATAGGGCCAATGTTTGATTGAGTGCTGCAGAGAATAATAAACCTTCTCTAGCTAATACTGTGCCTGGGCTTCTTTCTTATTCCCTCTATCTCATCTCTATCAGACCCTCTTTTTTTATATTGCTAGAATGGCATATCCACACTTGTACAGAATATAATAAACAATGCACTGTGCATCAAAATAAAATAAAACCGATTTTATGAGGGAACATATGGTTGCAGCACCTTCTGAAAATATTCAATTTATTCAAGTCTCGACAATGAAAAAAACTGTTTTCAAATTCTACAAGGAAACTATAGAACTTGATGGTTAAAAGAGTAGATCGCCTAAAAATGACAATTCTGTCCTAATTTACTCTTCCGTATTATTTACGCTCAGGTTGTTCTAAACTTGCAGCGTTGCTATTCCTTGCAAGAATCTTGCTAAGACTTTGCTGTAAGTTCAGTTCATTAACATTATTGCAACTAACAACAAATATCACTTTCATAGCATTTGTTAAATCTAGGTTGATATTAATTTCTACATATACTTATAGATTTTTTAACATTTCTAGATATATAAATTGAATTTATGATTGAAAAGGAATTTAACACTAAACAGTTTACATGAACCTGTATTAATAATTGCTATAAATACACAGAAATCCATAATTCTGCCATGCTGCCATGTCTGTATGTGGGTTGTTGTGTCCAACAGGTGAAAAACTAAAATCTGAAATTCCCATTTAACCATGTCACTGTAAACTGTTTTGGCTTCGCACAATAAAGAAATTAAAACATAACATGATCTGAAACATTAAACATACTTCATTTATAAGACATAAAGTGTAAAAAGGTTATGCAGAACGAAACAGAGATCCTAAATACTATTTGTCAAGTGTTTGTTTTGTCAAACTGCCAAATTCCAACTACTTCCAGTTATAAATTTAAGTTTACCAGTGAGTTCTGAAATAAAATGATGAGAAATTAAATGTTTACCTCAGTAGGTATGTAAAGTTCTTAGAATTAGTCTACGTCCACACGAAGCCAGAGCTTTCCCTATCCAATCTTTTTTTTCCCCCTCGTCTCAAGAAATATCTGCATCCACTTGAAACCATGAAACCGACACAAAACAATGTAGTATACATTCCAGACCAGGATGTGGTGCTGTAATTCTTCCACAGAGATATACAAAAAATGGAGAAAAAGACTTGGACTATGCGCATAAACTTTGTGCACGGTATACAAAAGAACATGGAACAATACATTTATTAATCTCTGTTATTGTTAGTTAATAAAAAAGACAATAGTTCAGTTTTTGTTCATGTTTTTGTTGCTGTTATGTGACGTAGCAGTATCTGGGAACTCCCAAAACGCCAGATCTGTCTGGAACGTCTATTCCTATCCTATCTGTCTGGATCACTGCAAGAAGCCCCAATGTCATATTTAGTAAATTAGGAGGCTTAGGTTTTCTTTTAAAATGCGATTTCAGCCCTTCTAAGTTACCAATTTTTCTCTCTTAATTTCACCAAAAAAGATTTGCTTGGAAATTGCGTTATGTGCACAACTTTTCACCCCACAAAGAAATTATTTGGAATAATTTGAATATCTTAATCTGTGGCAAAACTTTTTTTCATGAGCAAGTGGTATGAAAGATATGGAGCCCCACACATGACATGCAAGAAGAAATAAATAAATTGTGCGCACGATTTACTAATTCGTTCCCTCAATGTACTAAATCATGCACACTATTTCTATTGCATTCCCTCGATTTACTATTGCGTTCCCTCAATTTGCTAAATCGTGCGCACTAATAAAATAATAGAGGTACACTTTAAGATTCTACATAATGTCTATCCCACCAACTCCCAAATCACTTCTTTTGTTGATCTCTCTAAGTTCTGTGTATTCTGCAAAGTTGAGGAAGAAACATATATTCTACTATTGCGATGAGGTAAATTCTCTTCGGGAGGACTTAAGTTGTTAAATGTCTTCTTTTATAAAATATAATTAAAAAATTCTTTATGTTGCATTGTAAATATTTGTATTCACAAAAGCAAATTTCACAAGATTTCGCCGAGGTTCGATGTCTTTCTTACTGAGATTTCACTTATTGTTAAATATCGTCAACTCACTGATAAAAAAGTATACGTTTCTTAAGATTTATGACAATATTTTTCTTACTGATTGAGATGCTCATTTTTGTTTTTAAAATGCAGTGATTTTGTTTCTTGCAATAAATAAATAAAATTGGCTGGGTCGTACATCTCCCAATTTTTTGACTTAAATTTTATTGGACAAACTTGGAGTTAGGTTGCCTGAGCAGATGAGCCTATTTTTGAAAACAGAGTATAACTAAATAATATTAAAGCATCAAATTTAGACCTAAACTGTGAAATTTGTGACACTATGACATTTATAGTGTATAGAAAATTATTGTAAAAGTAATCAAGTTTACTGCGGTTCCTTGCTGTTTTAGCTGATATTTTCTATGCACTGGCATCTGTCGTTTCGGAGAAAACTGCAAAATGCTTATTGAATGCAGTGAGCTGTACAGTGGCAAACAATATTATTCAGTAAAACATTACTTGCAGACTTAGACTTTTCATACAACATAATGTAGACAAAACACAGAAAGCAGTGTTTTTGCCAGCATGTTGCTACCTAAAGAATGAACAACCCCAAGGATGCAAGTTCACAGGCTTGACGAATCAACAAGCCATTGCAGTCCTTATGTGGCAATTTACATGGAAAATTATCATTCTTTTTTATTAGAATTAAATAATTTTACAAATGAAAACATGACACATAATAGTTGATACAAAATTGGTAGAGATTATTCTGTAATCATGCTCTTCTTTATTTTTCTATCCCTTTTGTTTTTCCGGACGTTCTCTGTGAGTTACAGCTTTATAGTACAGACAAATATGTGATCTAATGCAGGAGAAAGGCAACATTCTGATTGGTTAATGCCCTTAAAACAACATATTTCATTTGCACACAACAGATGGCCTTATGGCAACATGATTGTATTCTCACATATGACATGAGTGACAAATTTTGGCTGTGTGTGTGGTAGGTTTGGCTCATCTGCTTGCTCACAGACCCTTACAAAAATCTCCCTCTCTCTCTCTCTCTCTCTCTGATTTAAATGAGGCACTGTTTCAATAAGCCCTTTCACACATACAGACGTTTCCGGAAAATTACTGGTAAATTTCCATAAAGAGGTCATGTGTGAACAGGATCTTTTAAAAAATACCGGTAAATTCGTTCAGGAAATTTAACGGTATGAGAAGTTGTAACATTACCAGTAAATTCGGAATTCTGCTGTGTGTGAACGCAGAAGGAAAATTACCGGTAGGAGCACGTAAGAGTTCAGAACGCGGTGACGTAAGACGTCTTCCAATCATCAAGCATTCACCCAATGTTTAAGAAAATAAAATAAATGTCATCCATCCAACTGAAGCGACAGTGAAATTAAGGCGCTTCCTATTATCCGGTAGGATGAAGTAGCCTAATTTGTCGTCATCTGAGAGAAACTGTTAGTGATGCAGTAACATATGATAAAATAACTGTTAACTGTCGCCGACAAAGTCAGGTCATCAATAAACTGAAAACATTGTGTCTTTATATCTAAAAAATAAACGACCATCACAAACGAAGTAGTATTGGGAGTATTTCTTGTTCCCATTATGACTTTTGTCCGTCTATTTGGGGGTTCTGCTACTCCACAAATCTTGTAGGCCTAGCTCTACGTGGATCTCAACCCGCGGCACGGCATGAAATCACACGCTGCCCACCATGCCGAACACAATAAATAATAAAAACAATAACTTTAAGTTTTACAACTTAATTTTACAACTTAATTTTAATTTTAGTTTTTACATAGGGAAAAACAGATAGGGCACAAACGAGAAGTCGGAGCAGTGAAGAAGAGTGCTTGACATTCGGCTTCAACTTTCGGTTTGCCCCGCAACTCACTTGAGGATGTTCAGCACGTCTTTTTTTCCAATTCTCCCAAAACAGCTCATACTACTGTTTGGAGCAGTTTTTGATCGTTAAACAGGCATATAGGCTAAGTTTTTTTTTTTAAAGCGGCCAGCACAGAGAGAGAGTTTACATAGCCTATGTTTAGCCTTCTCAAATCATCACGAATTGTCTAAAATAAAATCTACAGATATAAAACAGTTCAAGCATAACGATGTTTTAACGTTGAACCCAGATGCGCGCTATATGTATATTTTGTGCGGAGAACGCAAGATAAAGCACGCTTTTTTGGGACATAGGTGCCAGCGCGATCATGATATAACAAAGAAATATAAAATAAAGAAATATAAAATAAAAAACAAACAAACATGCTTTCTGCCGTCTCATCTTGAACAGGAGAGCTTACAAAATACCGAAACACAGCGAATACATGCCTCACAGACATGATAAATATATCTATAGAAAGCTTTTAATTACTACTTAACGAAATAATAAAAACAAACAACAAAAAATCTAAATACAATCATAATCCGTTTAGGAGGCGCATCTAATGAGGCAACTTCATCCTTGGGGCACAGACTCAGAAAACACTAGTCTATTAGTAAATAATTCAAATATATTTTTACTATTTCCCTCTGTCACATTCATGGTAATTTTTCCGGTGCTTTGGGACATATTTTGAACTCAATTTATACGCACAACATGTTTATCTGCGCTGATAGACTATTTGATATGAATTTGGATCAGGCTACATTTGTGAATGCACCTTTTCTGCAAAGTGCGTCTTACAGACTGCAATTTACAATCGCAACTTCATTGTGCTATTAATCCTTTCAATCCGATTTTCACTAAATTGGTCAGCTCCAGACAGCATCGGGTGTTTTATTAATGGGGAGTATAATTATTCAAAACAGTCATCTATTACGATGTCTCTGTAACAAAAGCAGTTACATGAATAATACATTTAAAAAAAAAATTAAACCATAAACAGAAATACTGAACACGTATTACCCTCCGTGTTTAAAAATACAAGCGCAGCTGTTTAGAGATTAATTACGTCACAGAATTTACCGGTATTTTGGAATGGATGTGTGAATGGTGCTTTTCTGGAAAAAAGACGGAATGTCGTTGACTGTGTGAACAGCGCATTTTTTAATTTACCTGTAAAGTCGTTCTGGTAATTTTACGGAACTTTACTGGTATTACTGTGTGAAAGAGGCTAATGTTAGCTTGGAGCCATTGAGCCAAAGACATATTGCCATCAAACGCTGCCATCACTGGCCTGTCACCCCCTGTCTGTCAACTGTTACTTAGCAACAGCAGAACACCAGAGAGAGGCTAATTTAAGCCATCCTGAATCCATCTGCTTCTGATTTCAGCTGCAAAAAAAAAAACATTACTTCCACCCCAGTCAGTGGTCATAGTCATCGCAGAGATGTGCAGAGGAGCGTTAACACGTCAGTGAACAGAGATGAGTTTTTTAAGGCTGTGGTAAAAGCTAACAGTTTAACAGAGAGTTAAACAAGAAAGAGACACATTGGAGCTGGGGAGGATCAGATAACAAGAATAAAAGAAGAGTAGAGAGAGGATGTTAGGGACGATAAAAGAAGAAAATAAAAAGGAACGGGTGATAATTGGAGAAAATTGATTTTGGAATCTCATCCAATGAGGGGGATCTATGGGCCCTATTACTATGCAAAGAGAATAATGGGAAAATAATGGTACAAGCATTTGCGAAAAAAGAGATAACAGCAACCGAAGAAAAAAAAGGGTTTCTGCTTTACCAAAGAGCTCCATTTTCTTTCCTCCAGCAGGCTCACAGTGTGGATGAAAGCCAGAGAATCTGCCCCATGGGCCCGGCAGTCTGTCGCTCTGCTCCAGATAGTGGGAGAAGAGAGCTGTGCTAAACTACACCGCCCTACACCGCTCTAAACAACTCCACGCCACTCTTCGCCGTTTTACATCTTTCTGTGCCACTGAACACTATTCAAAAAAGATTTGTATTTCACTCTGTACCGCTTCTCGAAGCCTATATTTCTCTATTGACCTCTCCATGCTGCTCGAAATCGCTCCACACAGCTCTGTGTTACTTTTCAAAGCTGTACATGTGGCTTTTCTGGCTGGAGAGGCCTGGATTATTGAGATGTCGTGCTCGGAAAATGAGATAATTTTTGGGCATAATCCCCCTTTAAGATTTTGGTTATGCTATTTGTGTAATCTATGAACATTTCAAGAACATGTTAAAGGGATAGTTCTCACCCTAAAATTAAAATGCTGTCATCATTTAACCGTGCTCATGGCACATGAAATGTTTCTAGGAATACAAAAAGGATAATCTTCTCACCCCTTTTTT
Organism: Carassius gibelio; assembly: GCF_023724105.1. Taxonomy (NCBI): domain Eukaryota; kingdom Metazoa; phylum Chordata; class Actinopteri; order Cypriniformes; family Cyprinidae; genus Carassius; species Carassius gibelio. The sequence continues at coordinate 20,584,904 of NC_068389.1, read as the reverse complement.
TTTCACCCCTAAACATGATGATCCCCTAACAAGGGACCACATTCCTAAAATATGAATGCAACAATATATTTTCACATAATAAATAAATAAATAATATTTTCTCTTCTCTTCATTTATCCAACATTAATGTGTTAGACTTCATAAACTGACCTCATCTGTCACCCGCCCAAAACTGCTTCTGTGTACAACAGTGAGGTTCAAGCTAGGTTAAATTGATTATTACATTTTAAACATGGTTATTTTTCGTACAAAAACGCTTAAATTTGCTCCCAAAGGAGCTGTGTGAGACACTTTTTATTATGGATAGGCGGTTTTTATTTAACTACTTTTGGCCTGATGCATTGCAACACCTGCAAAGTGCCATTAAACAGCTTGAAAGATCAAAGACAATTTTTAATATATCTCTGACTGGATTCGTCTGAAAGAAGAAAGTCATATACACATAGGATGACTTGAGGATGAATAATTTATGGGCCAATTTTCATTTTCGGGTGAACGTACCCTTTAAGAGTACTGTTTAAAACAGTAACAGCAAAATCATCATTTATATATATTAATATTATTATTGGTAGTAATAATAGTATCTTTTTTTTCTCAATATATATATATACTCATTTTACTTACTACCCACCATTAAAATCAATGTTAAAACATAAAAAACCTATGATGTCAATATAATATTTATTATAATAAAATAAAGAAAAAATAAAATAATTTTATAGTGATAATGTCATATGTGGTAAACATTTACTTATTAATAAAATTACTTTTTTAACAATAATAATAATAGTTGTTGTTATTAGAAAGTGAAATATTATGTTTTTCTTAAAAAACAAATGCATGTGTTTTACAACACATTTCCTTTTTTTATGCCCATGTTAATGCTTCTGAAGATGAAACGAACATCTTTCTATCCATGTACTGATGGTTCTAACAGACGTTCATGTGTGCAGATGGCAGAATAAAGGTAGATCAGAGAGTTTTGATGGCGGGGTCCTCAGGAGGTGGCAGCATTGTTTGATAACTTCAGTCATTCCACTCAGCCTCAGGGCGACACACCACCAAAGATACAAATCGCTGAGCGCAGGGTTAATATCATGTCTGCTTTAGATTATGAAGACATCCAGAGGCTCAGAGGAAGAGGAGGAGATCCGCTGTAAAGGAAATTAGAGATTGACACATGACAGTGACCTTACAGGCCCATGCAGAGATATCATCGCATCTTCAGTTGGTACGGTAGGCTATGGATTATGATTATTTGATTTACTCTCTCTCTCTCTCTCTCTATAAATATATATTCCAGTCTCTCTCTTTATTTCCGTCTCTCTCGCTCTCTACTAATCACACAGGTGAGGTGACACTCTGATCAGATTCAGCTCACTGTGCTAGAGGCAGCATAGCAACACATGCTCTCACATACACACATACGCCTGAGACTCTGTTTGTTCCTGGGGTAGATCTCACTGTTAAATACATCTCTCTGTTACCTCATAACTCAGCTCCCTTGTGCCTTGCTCTAAGTTAATTAACATGAATTAATACGTCAATTATGAATATTCGCAGCCTCAATAATGTGGCTAATACCCATCAAAAAAAAAAAAAAAAAAAAAAACATTTTTGAAAAAATCCACAAAGAGAAATTTATAAATGATTATAATCTTTTTTTTGGAAGTTGCATAGCAAGTTGCATTTTTTTATATTAATTTAAATGAACGGAACAATTCACCCAAAAGTGAAAATTTATTTTATAATTTATAAGTGAACATTGTATAGTCTCTCTCTCTTCCTATATACACACACCAAAAAAACATTATATTCTATTTAAATGAATAGAAATCATTCACCCAAAAGTGAATTTAGATTTTCACATTCATAAGTAAAGTAGTGATGTCAAGTATTTAAATGAATCATTTGTTTGAGTCAGATAATTTTAAGGAATTAGCTAATGTTAGTCCATTCTTTTCTTTTCTTTTCTCTTTTCTTTTCATTTATTTATTTATGTATGAATAATTGAATGAATGAATTAAGCTTTTAAAGCTCCCCATTTAATTGCATGAAAAAAAAGACAGAATTCTAATTTTTGGATCTATCCCTTTAAGGCCCATTCTCTTATGATGGAATGGGAGATAAAAAGGAGAGGAGTGTTCAATCAAACAAGGTATGAGAGAATGACTAGCTGTCCAGTGCCACATATTTGGTTCTTCTGTATTGTGCTGGTTTCAGATTGCTGCGTTTAATCATGTCTGCGGATCCATTTGATATCAAAGCTGCACCCTCGGGCTTCCCGGAGCACCATGAGTCCAAATGTTTTCCTTTTATCCCACCCCATTTTCTTTCACCCGAAATGGCTTCTTTCATGTGTGAAAACAGAACAAGAGAACAGGGTCTCCCGGGAGACCAGCCATTGTGACATCACTGTCTCCAGGTATTGGCAGCTGATGTGGCATCCATGTACACCTGTCAATCACAGAGAGTGGGTGCAGATGGGCCGCAGTTATGCAGAAACCCCATTCGCATGAAATAAGAGAGTGAGTGTAACGGTGTGTGACTGCGCTGTAAAACATTATGGTTAAATCAAGTGAATCGTGTCGAAATAATTTACTTGACTAGTTAAATTTTGCATGTGTTTTTTGTTCAGTATCACATTTGATACATCAGGCTTTTATGGCTTATATAGTATGATATGGTCAGAATATGAAGTAAAAACCTCAATTTTATTCAGAGGCCCAAACTGATCAAAAATTTTCAATTTGATGCAGTTGATATTTACATAAGATTCTGATAACAGCTTGTAATGTAAATCAATGGGATCTTTATATTTGCATTACAGACTACAAAAATGTCTAAAGTTGTTACTGTACAAGCACAGTAAACTATTTCTATAAAAATCTCATTGCACTACTGTTATTTTGCATATAATACATTGTTTAGCAATTCTTTTGCACACTCATCCGACTGTATTTATTACCACTGTTCTCATGTTGCTGCTGTTCATAATGTATATATAATCCTTCATTGCTCTGTTCATAATGTACATACAATCCCTACATTAGCATTCATATTTATATTCTGTATATACTCTGCTCAATACTGTTTATAGCAACTCCACTGTACATTCTGTATATCATAGCTTCACTTATTCTGCAATTTTATGTATATAAAACACTATATTCTTGCACTTCTGGTTAGATGCTAACTGCATTACATTAGCTCTGTACTTGTATTCTGCATAATGACAATAAAGTTGAATCTAATCTAATCTAATCTAAAAAGTGCATTTAAAATCAGTCACTCTAAATGCTTAGTTTTATGATCAAAGCTCTGTGGTTTTTATTAATACAATGATAATTGAGTGTTGTACAAATATAAAAGTTTTCGCAAAAAGCCTGATTTATCATATTTTATACATTTTAACAAGACTTCTTGAATGTATGTGTATATATATATATATATTAGGGGTGTAACGGTTCACAAAATTCACGGTTCGGTTCGATACGATACACTGATGTCACGGTTCGGTTCGGTTCGATACGTTTTAGATACAGCAAAATGTAAAAACATCTCAACTTTTCAGAATGCCGCAAGCGCACCGCGGGTCATGTGACAAGAACCAACCAATCAGCTTCATCCTTTCCCGTAACAACGTTGAGAGCTCAGCCAAGATGAAGGATCAGCTGATCATAGTTGTATATGGATTGCAATTTTGAAATAAATTCAGTAGCAGAGCTACTGCAAGCGATTTTTAGAGCTGCAAATCCATTTATCCTTCGCTGAAATTTCCGCGTCTCATGGAGAGAGCACGTCATTGTTGCTTAGCAAAGACAGACGCCTCATGAGCGCTTCTGCCCGAGCGCTTTGGAAAGTAGGAGAAAGACGCGCTTAGCGTTTTCCATGCGTTTTTAGGCACGATATGTGAACGGCCCCTAAGGCGCTCGCTCACTCAGCACGCGCTGAAGGCTCGTTGCAAAATGTCTAATGCATTTAACAGACCAGAAATATAAGATCCTAAAATAACCAACAGGTCTGGTGTTTGGGTTGGATTCCCTGTAAGCTATAGTGTCTAAATGCTGCAGGGATAGTTTGCTGCGTGCATGTTTCTCCTTTTTTTCGTCTTTTCCCAGATAGTACTGACGCATATATCCCAGATATTCCCGCTGGTTTTTTGTTTTGTTTTTTTTTTGTAATCCCGCTGGTGTACCCTGTCATGTTGCAGATGCGACATACCGTTGTTTTTTTATCCACCACTCTCTTGCCATCACCATTATAGCTTAAAGGGAATCCAAAGTGCACCCAAACACCAGACCTGTTGGTTATTGGAGGATCTTCTCATTTCTAGTCTGTTAAACGCATTGGCTATTTTGCAACGAGCCTTCAGCGCGTACTGAGTGAGCGAGCGCCTGCTGAGTAGCCTAACATAAACATATAAGATGGTGTTTTTTTCTTCTTCGGGAGTGTCAGGGGCGTTGCCTGTTACGTTGTTTGGGTTATTGGGCTACCTTGTTGAACGCATATCATTATATTTCTTTCTCTCTCTTTTTTTTTTTTTCAAATATAATTAATTACTCCAACGAACCGTTCGGTATACATAATGCGTACCGCGTACCGAACCGAAAGCGTCGTACCGAACGGTTCAATACGAATACGCGTATCGTTACACCCCTAATATATATATATATATATATATATATATATATATATATATATATATATATATATATATATATATATATATATATATTACTAATAATATAAAAGTTA